>NC_041216.1:28618271-28673142 GCF_002837175.3 Physeter macrocephalus
CTCCGCAACGGGAGAGGCCACAGCAGAGGGAGGCCCGCATACCACAAAAAAAAAAAAAAAAAAAAAAAAAAAAAAATGGGTAAAGGATCTGAACAGACATTTATCCAAAGAAGACACACAAATGGCCTATAAGCACGTGAGAAGATGCACAACATCATTAGCCATTAAGGAAATGCAAATCAAAACCATAGTGAGAGAGTGGCATGGGCATACATACACTACCAAATGTAAAACAGGTAGCTAGTGGGAGCAGCCGCATAGCACAGGGAGATCAGCTCGGTGCTTTGGGACCAGCTAGAGGGGTGGGATAAGGAGGCTGGGAGGCAGAAGCAAGAGGGAGGATATATGGGGATATATATAAATGTATAGCTGATTCACTATGTTATAAAGCAGAAACTAACACACCACTGTAAAGCAATTATACTCCAATAAAGATGTTTAAAAAAAAATCCACAGTGAGAATCACTTCACACCCAGTAGGATGGCTAGAAACAAAAAGACAGACAAGTGAGGAGGATGTGGAGAAATTTTAACCCTCATGCACTTCTGGTGGAAATGTGAAATGCAGCTAAAATGGTGTAGAACTGTCAGTTTCTCAAATGCTTAGAGTTTCCATATGATCCAGCAATGCTACTCCTGTGTGTATACCCAAGAGAAATGAAACCATATGTCCACATACAATCTTGTACATGAATGTTTGTAGTGTCATTGTTCATAATAACCAAAAAGTGGAAATATCCCAAATGCCCATCAACTGATTAAAGGATATATAAAATGTCCCGCGTACCGCAAAAAAAAAAAAAAAAAAAAAAAAAAAAAATGGGTAAAGGATCTGAACAGACATTTATCCAAAGAAGACACACAAATGGCCTATAAGCACGTGAGAAGATGCACAACATCATTAGCCATTAAGGAAATGCAAATCAAAACCATAGTGAGAGAGTGGCATGGGCATACATACACTACCAAATGTAAAACAGGTAGCTAGTGGGAGCAGCCGCATAGCACAGGGAGATCAGCTCGGTGCTTTGGGACCAGCTAGAGGGGTGGGATAAGGAGGCTGGGAGGCAGAAGCAAGAGGGAGGATATATGGGGATATATATAAATGTATAGCTGATTCACTATGTTATAAAGCAGAAACTAACACACCACTGTAAAGCAATTATACTCCAATAAAGATGTTTAAAAAAAAATCCACAGTGAGAATCACTTCACACCCAGTAGGATGGCTAGAAACAAAAAGACAGACAAGTGAGGAGGATGTGGAGAAATTTTAACCCTCATGCACTTCTGGTGGAAATGTGAAATGCAGCTAAAATGGTGTAGAACTGTCAGTTTCTCAAATGCTTAGAGTTTCCATATGATCCAGCAATGCTACTCCTGTGTGTATACCCAAGAGAAATGAAACCATATGTCCACATACAATCTTGTACATGAATGTTTGTAGTGTCATTGTTCATAATAACCAAAAAGTGGAAATATCCCAAATGCCCATCAACTGATTAAAGGATATATAAAATGTGCTACATCCATACAATGGAATATTATTTAGCAATAAGAAGAAATTAAGTATCGACACATGCTGCAACATGGATGAACCTAGAAAACATGCTAAGTGAAAGAAGCCAGTCACAAAAGGTCATATATTATTCCATTTGCACAAAATTTTCAGAAAAGGGAAATCCATAGAGACAGAAATTAGATTGGTGGTTGCCAGGAGCTGGTGGATGGGTTAGGGGGAAATAGGGAGTGATTGCTAATGGGTATGGAGTGATTTCTGAGGTGATGAAAATGTTCTAAAATTGATGATGGTGATGGCTGCCCAATTCTGTAAATATACTAAAAAATCATAGAATTGCACAGTTTAAATTGGTGAATTGTAGATGTATGAATTATATCTTAACAAAGTTGTTATCCACTTTCATGAACGTATTTCTGTTTGAGCCCGTGCATTTTCTGTGATGGCACTTTTTGCTACAGGGACTTTCTGTGCTGTGTCTGCCCATTTTGGTCTGGAGTCTAGACTGGCAACTTCCTGGAGGGAGCTTTGTCTGTGAAGATGCCTGTCACATCCACACTGCCTAGTACAACGTGGGGCTAACAGGTGTTCCTTGAATGAATACACACTTCCCTTTTCTGCAGACTATCCCCATGGGAACAGCGTTCCATGTAGTGCTCTTTGGAAAGCACTTCAGTAGAACGGTGGTTCTTAAGCAGGTGACTTTTTCCCTCCCCTCAGAGACACTTGGCAGTGTCTGGAGATAAGATTGTCTAGACTCAGGGGTAGGTACTGGTGACATCCAGTGGGTGGAGGCCAGGGATGTTGTTAAACATCCTACAATGCACAGGACAGACACACAGCAAAGAATCATCAGGCCCCAAAGATCAACAGTGCTGCTCTTGAGAACCCCTGCAGCAGAGTATAAAGATTAACAAGATTTCCAAAGCCGCTTGTTATGAACTGAATTATGGCCCCCTTCCCAAATTCATATGTTGAAGTCTTAATTCCCATAACTTCAGAATGTGATTGTATTGGTGATGGGGTCTTTAAAGAGGTAATTAAGGTAAAATGAAGTTACATGGGTAGGTCCTAATCCAATAAGACTGGTGTCTTTATAAGAAGAGGAGATTAGGGCACAGACGCATGCAGAGGGATGACTACATGAGGACACTGGGAGAAGACAGCCATCTGCATGTCAAGGAGAGAGGCCTTAGGAGAAAACAACCTTGCCAACACCTTGATCTCAGACTTTCAGTCTCCAGGACTGGGAGAAAATACATTTCTGTTGTTTAAGCCCCCTGGTACTTGGGACTTGGTTATGGTGGTCCTTCCTGTGGTCAATAAACCATGGATGTTTCTGCTACTTCCTGTGGGCAAGTGGCTTTCAACTGGGCGGGTGGGGCATCTAAAATGTCCTAACATTCTCCCAGACCAGTGAACTAAGTCAGATCCCATGGAAGCCAGTGTTGGGAACCATTGCCGTAGACCAAGATTGCATTATTGCATTGTGCTTCCTCATGAATTGGTACATAGAGACAGGTCTGATGGGCAAACTGCCCTGCTTCCCATTTCTGGGGTGAGAGGAGAGAAAAGTGTGAGCGGTAATAGTAATAAACTTGGAGCTGAGTTCCTGGGAATCTTGACCTCACCTTTGGGAAGCCGCTTTGGAAAATGCGTGTGGACCCTGCACCCTTCACTCTGGTGCCATGGCTACACCCCCCTGGGTCTTCTCGCACCAGCTGAGCCCAGGCAAAAAGTCTGGACTGCCTGTCGCATTTAGATTGAGGTGAACAGTAGAAGAACCGGGTCCCCAGCCACACCGGCCACGCCTGACCCTCCCGGAGACCCCCTCCCACAGCCTGTGCCAGGCAGGGAGTGGATTTCATTGATTTACATGGTTCTCCAGGCACCCTTCTCTCCTAAAATGTCGAGGAGAACTAATTAACCTGCAGGAATTAGAGACAGGCTTAGACTTCCTTTTTGTGTGCTGAAACTACTACTAATGACCATTGTGAAGATGTTCTGAGTCGCTCTGATGGCTCTGACCCTCTCAGGCATATCCTAACTCCTCCCTAAAGTCTGAGACATTTCAGTCACGTGTTGGTGCAACCAAGTGTCCCTTTCAAGGGGGGAGCCCATGTCGTGGGTCTTTGGGAGCCATCTGTCCAGCAGGTGTCAGGCGTATGCTGCGAGGCTGGTCGCCCACTGTTATGGGCTGAATTGTGTCCCCTCCAACGTACGTATGTTGAAGTCCTAACTCCCAGGATCTCAGAATGTGACTGTGTAACAGGGAAGAACAAACCTGACTCCATATCAGATCTATTCCTTTAGCTCTAACACTTGGGCTCTGTTGCCTGTGCGGAGTTATGCTGGCTCTGCAACTTCTGTAAAAGAATGTTGCCTAGAGCCTGAAATATACAGGATATCTCATTCTCAAGGCCCTGACCTTTAAAGATATAGCACGTTTCCATTTATGTAGAGTTAAAAAGTTGCAACAGAAAATAACATTTGTCTTGTTGGAGGTTTATAGGAACATCCTGACCTGACCTATGTGAATAGCTACAAGAACAAAGGATTCTTACACCAAGAAGTTTGTAATAACCAGCCACACTGCCTCCCCTTTTAGTATAAAAGAAGCCTGAATTCTAATTTGGAAAAGATGGGTCTTTGGGACACTAGTGCACCATCTTCTCGGTCTGCTGGCTTTCTGAAAAAAGTCGCTATTCCTTGCCCCAACAATTCGTCTCTCAATTCATTGACCTGTTGTGTGGTGAAGAGTACTAGCTTGGACTTGGTAACAACCGTATTCGGAGATGGGGTCTTAATTACGGAGGTAATTAAGGTAAAATGAGGTCATTAGAGTGGGTTGTAATCCGATCTGACTGGTGTCCTTATAAGAAGAGAAGATTAGGACATAGACACACACAGAGGGAGGACCACGTGAGGACACAGGGAGAAGACGGCCGTCTACACACCAAGAAGAGAGGCCTCAGGAGGAAACAACCCTGCCCACACCTTGATCTTGGGTTCCAGCCTCCAGGACTGGGAGAGAATAAATTTCTGTTGTTTAAGCCTCCCTGTCTGTGGTACTTGTAATAACAGCCCAAGCTGACTAGGACACCCACCATCTGATTGATTGGAGAGGTGGCAGATGTGGGCCATTACCTTGGACTGATAATGGAGCCCAAAGTCTCTTCACCAGAGCTGGATGAGTCCCACCTGATGTCCTGACGTGACTCCATGGCAGATGGTGGGACCACAGCCGAGTGGGATTTCTCACTGATGAAGTGCGTCTTCTGTTTTTAACCGAGCCATGTTGCTATGAAAGCAAAACAGTGGTGACAAGTGCTCCAGCGAGATGCCTTTTCTGCTGAATCACTGTGTGTTCTCTCTTGGTCCCAGGACACTGATTTGGGGTTCTGGAGCAAGCTTTTAGGGGATTCATAATTTGTTTTGCTTCCCAGCACAGAGCAGCTCTTCTCAGACTCCAGGGCTCCGGAGAGGGTCTGAGATGTGTTCCCAGGGGCCTCTGGAGTTCCTTCATAAAGGATGGGTTTTTAGTTAATTGCTTCCCAGAACAGGAGTGAGCGCTGTCTGCATGGTGGGGATGGCTGCCCACACTGAAGGCTATTTCCCTCTGCATTTGCCTTCATTTTCCATGGCGATGGTGCCCAGAAGAGGTCACTCGAAACGGAGGTGGCTCGACTTCACACAGGCCCCACGAAGAACAAGGAAGAGAGAGAGAGGTGCGGAGGTTAAGACATTGCAGAGTCCTGTGTGCTGGAAACCACTGCCCTATTGCTCAGGACAAGATACCGAAGCCAAAACCAATTCTGCCTGGTCCTGCCTGAGGCAGCCAAGCGAGGCAATGTTCCGTGAAGAATTTCGAGTTAAACAGTATTTACTTGTTTGTTCTTCAGTAATACATTTTGTGTTGCTCTGTTTAAATGGATTGGTCCACAGAAACGATGGATCATTGGTTAAAAATGGGTCCAGTGTTAAAAAAAGGAACTTAAAAAAAATGATGATGATGAATTCATTGGTGGTCCATCATGCGTCAAAGAGAAAGACCCGAGTTGATTTATCAAACCTGGAACATGCAAATACATCCTTCTCGCCTCATCCAGCCTACTTGGTGTCGGCAAACAGCATCATCAGTCACCTGGGTGAGGTTAATTTGAAATTTATTGGTTTTTTTAGCTTTGTTTGTACTTGAATTGTAAATTTATTTTGTTTCTATAGTTGCATAAGAGCTACGAGCACAAGCAGTTTCTACCTAGCTTTATATTTATGCTTATTTAAATAACTTCATTATAAAAATAATTTGAGTTAAGCTGTTCAAGTTGCCTAAACAATATAATATCATTCTGGAGTCTAAACTGAATCCTAAGAGAAATAATGTAAATGTGTAGAAATAAATGAAAAATTATGTGTATACATATTTTTTCTATGTGTATATTTTTTTTAAATTTTTTTTTAATTTTTTTTTTTTTTTTTTTTGGTGGTATGCAGGCCTCCCTCTGCTGTGGCCTCTCCCGTTGCGGAGCACAGGCTCAGCGGCCATGGCTCATGGGCCCAGCCGCTCCGCGGCACGCGGGATCCTCCCGGACTGGGGCGCGAACCCGGTTCCCCTGCATCGGCAGGCGGACGCGCAACCACTGCGCCACCAGGGAAGCCCTCTATGTGTATATTTTATTTCTATGTATATATATATTTACTTTATGTGATTAACATACAAAATGTATCTATACATCTGCACACAATGTGTGTATATACACACATGATATATATATTTAAGTCATCTGCATAGGACTTAATTTTAACCAAGTCTCTCTTGTTGCGGAGCACAGGCTCCAGACGTGCAGGCTCAGCGGCCATGGCTCATGGGCCCAGCCGCTCCGCGGCACGCGGGATCCTCCCGGACTGGGGCGCGAACCCGGTTCCCCTGCATCGGCAGGCGGACGCGCAACCACTGCGCCACCAGGGAAGCCCTCTATGTGTATATTTTATTTCTATGTATATATATATTTACTTTATGTGATTAACATACAAAATGTATCTATACATCTGCACACAATGTGTGTATATACACACATGATATATATATTTAAGTCATCTGCATAGGACTTAATTTTAACCAAGTGGTCAGGGACATAGATTTGGTCTAAGAGAGACCTGGATTCCCCAAATTACCCCATTATTTGTTAGTTTGATACCTCTGTGTCTGTTTCCTCAAAAGTACAATGAAAATAGAAATATAATAGAAAAGAATAATTAAGAATAATATAATACTTATTTCATAGTTCTGTCAGGAGAATTGAATAAAAGAATGTTTACAGAGTAAACACTCAATAGGTATTACCTCTGTACTGGTCTGGAGTTTGCAGGTGAGAACAGGTGAGAACAGAGCAGTGAAAACCAAGGGCGGCCTGGACGTCCCTGGGGCAGTTGCCCTGGAGCCCATCGTTGGGCCATGAGCTCCTGGTGGGCAGTCCCAGGGTGAGGGTGGGAGCTCCAGCGCACAGCCTGGAGCTCAGGCTGTGCCCTTAGACACTGACTCAGAATATAAACCACCCATACCCCCGGGCACACGTGCCCCTCGACTCCTATACTGAAATGTCACAAAGAGCCGGTATCAATGGAGCATTTGCTGAGTGCCTGGCACAGTGATGAAGATGTATGGACATCACTCCCCTCTACAGGACCTCCCGTTTTCCCTGGTGCCACATTCCTGACTCAGGATGGTGCCCACACCTGCCCTAGATCCCCTCCTTTCTTTGTTCTGTGTGACCTCATTCACCACCCTTCCCTCTACCTGGGAGGAGGGCAATTGAGGCTGGTGGCTTGTTGATCTTCTACGAGATGCCTGTCCTTGACAAGCTATGCTTGGCATACTCTTCACCCCAGGCAGGTCCCCTGCCAGGTGGCCTGCGTGGGCAGGTCAGCTAGCATGGGCTTGGGAACAGAACATTAATTTGAGCAAAGAGAAATTAGGAGGTTGAGTTTGCATGAGGACAGGACAACTGGACAGCACATCCAAACCAAGTGAAAAGATGGCGGGCAGAGCCCACACTTCACTTACTTACACCAACACCTTACTGCTTTCTGGAACCACAGTGTTTGTCCTAGAATTTGCAAGTCCCTTGACACACAGACTAGAAAACCTGAATCCGTGCTGTCCACCTCCAGGGCTGTCCTGTCCCTCCATCTTCACTGTGTTCCTGCCTGTTGAATCTCATGGCATCCCTCCTGCTCCACTGGGCTGTGAATCTGACCTCCCTCTCCCGAGATAAATAGGTTCCCCCACTACATTTTCTCAACTAAGATGGTTCGTACAACAATTGTCTTCTTCTGAGGAAATGCCAGGGGAAGAAAGAAGAGGTGCAAAATGGGAGTGCTCGGTAATTAATCCAGAATGGAGAAAGCAGAGTTACGTTCAGGCGGTAATTGGATTTTAACCCCTTGGGAGTTGTTTTCAATGCAGATACTAATGTCTGAGCTGTCTTTCATCGCAATGGATCTCCCTCTCAGATCTGAGGAGGGTTGAAATCCACGGAGAAAACCTTTTTTTTTTTCCATTATAGTCAGGCTATAGTTTGTTACAGCAAAGGGATAAAAAGCAGGATCAACAAAGGAAAAAGGTACATCAGGCAGAAGCTGGAGGATACTAGGTATAAGCTTCCAAGAGTCCTCTCGCAGTGGAGTCACACAGGACATACTAAATCCCCCAGCAATGAACTGCAGAAACACATGCAAAACGTTTTCTGCAGGGGTAGTTTGCTTGAGCCTAAAAGTCCAGGATTTTTATTGGGGTAACTGCAGTGCTGATTGCAGTTACTGAAACTTCAGACCCCCCCAGACGGAAAGCAGGTGTGTTCACCATAAATCACATTTTTTACACAAATTATCCACACAAGCTGGTATAATGTGGTTTAAGACCTCAAGCATGCACAGTGCCCTAATCAGTTAGTAGCATAGGGAACATTCTAATACCTCAGTTCCTAGGAGCCAGCCAAAGGCTAGTCATACAAGTAGATCCTTCTGAGAATGTACAAGATTTGAGTAACTCAAGGCTACTGGGTTAATTCTTTACTTCACAGATAGGTATCAAATTATCCTGAATTTAATGTACTATATGTACATATATGATGAAGCAGTACATTATAAAATACATACATCAAATTATTAAATTATAATTAAATGTAAATAAATATTTCATAAATGTTATATGACATATCATATATATGATAAGCAGTACATTCAATGCAAGGTATTATTATTATTACAAATGAGTAATGAGGGCTAGAGCTGTCCTAAGGTGTGACTGAGCAGAGTAATGATGGACATTTGCAAGGCAACTTCTCAGAGCAGTGAATGGGAGGCTGTGAAAAAATCCCACTGAAGAGTTTTTCTCTCTGTTAGAGATAATTTTGTCACTAGAACCATTTTGTCCCTCTCCAGTTTGACACCGTACCTTCTTACCATTAGCTACATATTTCTTGGGGGGCGGGGCTTGCACAAGCCAAATTGTTCCACCACCCACGATGGAGTTTTGGCAAGGAGGTGACCCTTCCAAGGAAGGTGCAGAATTGAGCCTCTGGAAAAAGGCATAGGCAGGTGCTACCTAACAAACCCTGAGCAAGGCCCAGTAAAAGACTGTGATTAATAACATGATGACTGATACCAACAGTGAATTTGAGTCTGAATTGAATTGAGATGAATTTATGTGAACGTGAATACTGTTGGAATGACCTTCTTGAGTCAGATGAGCTTAATGAGCAGAGCTGTGGGTGATGCCATGGGAGAGCTCTCCTTTTGGGTGACCAGTGATGAAGGTGGCCATTGGGTCATTTGGAGCTGCCCAGGAGGACACTGGAGGACTGTTCTGCTCTCTCCTTTCTCAATATTTCTGTTGGGCTCCTGAAATAGTTGTACTTTATAAGTTTTCCAGAGTATTGGGGAAATAGCCATTGCCCTTTTCCAGCACTCCTGCCAGATCACTGAGCTTGGGGTGGGGGGCGGGGAGGGTGGGACGTGGAGGTCCAGGCTTCTGGGCTCCTCCTGGTCAGCCTTTCTGCCTTGAACTCCTGCCTCCGGGTGGTGAGTGCGGTGGGTGCAGCCCGGTCGTGATCTGGGGATGGCTCAGGCAGTAGTGGTAGGGGTTCATCTCTTTGCCCGACTCCCAGTGTGCTGCCCCTGGTGCAAGGTGGGCTTCGAGGCCTTGGTGGGGCTCTGGGTTGTGTCTGCTCCTAGCCTCTCCCCTCAGGATGTGTAGAGAGTCTCAGGAATGGTACCCTCAGGGTTGTGGGGTGGTACACAGTCACTGTGAAAGCACTATTCTCTCCCTCATTTTACACGTGTCAAAATCACTGTGCACGTGTGCGCAGTGCAATCTCTAAGGGGAGGATTTGCACTTGTGATTCCAAAACTAAAGTGACCAAGAGCCCTTAGGTTGCCAGGCTGGGACTGCGGTGCGGTGGATAGATTGGTTTTGAGAGCTGTTGACGGGGGCTACCCCTCCCTATTCTTTCTTCTTGTTGATTGACAGCAGGACCTGGCCTTCCAGTCTCTCCTTCTCCAGGACACCGTTCCAGAATGTTCCCACCCAGAACATTTTCTGTCTTCCTCTGGACTTCCATTACCTTGCAGCCGGTACAATGCTGCTTACGATCTAGTGGTTCTCTTTCTGGGCTTTGTGGGTAAGTCACATATCCTCTGGTCCTCTTTGTCCTTCCCTGCATCCGCTCTGTGTCTGGGGAGCTGCCTCGTACAGACTGTGTTTCCCTGACGTTCTTGTCACCTGGCTGCCAACTGTCCATGGAGGCCCTGGTGGGAGATTAGAGGGTTGGAGGAAGAGAGAGTCCAGGTGTTTCTCCCCCCTTCTCTGCTCCTCGAAAGATTTGTTTGATTTTCACTTTCCCATTTAGCCTTCAAGATAAATATTTTCTTCTTACACAGGAAGAGAGAAAATTGTGTAGTTTTAGTCATTCTCTGTTTATGAGCCTCTGGGGGAAGGGAGAGCTGACCATAAGCCAAGAATATTGGCAAATCTGCCAGTGGTGACGTGGGGTCAGCAGTGACCAGAGCTTGGGATACCTGCACGTGTGCTCACAGGAAGTGCCGCCCACTTGTAAATTTCCTCGTGTAGCTCTTAACCGCCCACCTCTGGACTTTCATTCCCTTCTTACCCCTCAGTGTCATGAATGTGGGGGGCTAGAGGTTTTCAGCTGGGGCCCTGACCTCACAGGCATGGACCTCACATGGGCTTTTCTCTGCGGATTGGACTTGCTGATACAGTGGCCTAGGGAACCACATGGTTGCAGGGAAGGGTTAACTTGGTACCCAGATGATACGTGCTTATAACAAGACGTGTGACCAAGACCTATGGTGAAAGCAGTCTCAGTGAGAGCCTCAGGAGTCAGGAGGCCTGGATCAGACTCAGTGGAGATGGAAATCCAGTCACATTAACTCCGGGGCTCACGTATGTCACTCCCTGCACACAGGCACTTCTCATGCCGCTGTGGCTCCGGAGAGAGAGGAAAATATTTGTTTCACAGGAAAGGCTCATTTTAGTCATTAACTTTTTTTTTTTTTTTTTTTTTGCGGTACGCAGGCCTCTCACTGTTGTGGCCTCTCCCGTTGCGGAGCACAGGCTCCGGAAGCGCAGGCTCAGCGGCCATGGCTCACGGGCCCAGCTGCTCCGCGACATGTGGGATCTTCCCGGACCGGGACACGAACCCGGGTCCCCTGCATCGGCAGGCGGACTCCCAACCACTGCGCCACCAGGGAAGCCCAGTCATTAACTTTTGATATGGCCTTCTAGGGGTTCTTGTAGAATAAAACACTGGAGTCAGAGCACTGTGCTGTCCCATAGCCGCTCAGAAGTACAGATGGACCCAAATCTGTAGCCAACATATGTGACCTTTCCACCCCTGTCCCATCCAGGGGCAGCAGCGGATCACCTGGCTCCCACCTGGCCAGGCCGTTCTCGTGCTGGGCTGTTCTCAGTGAAAAGATTGGACCATCCCATCTCTAAGTGCCCCTTTGACCCTAATAATCTAGAGCTGATTAAAAAAATTTGAAGAGAATTTAGAAAATAGGCACAAGAACAAAAAAAAAGATCAGAATCACCTATAATCACCAAACCCAGAAATCTCCAAGTGAATGTTGTTTTCCCTCCATCAATTTTTAATGTGCTTATAATTGTAAATCCATTTATACATGATTGAATGATTTGGCATATTTAATTGAATATATAACTTAAAAATACGGAGCATTAAATACAAGGCTGGTTGGCTTAAGGTATATATCTGTGATCATATGGCGGCACAAATATCCTTCTGTTTTTAGTATACTAAGAGTTTTATTGGGAATACATGTTGGAGTTTATCGAGTTTTTTCAGCAACCGTGAAAGTGAACAGATGTTTTCTTTTAAACAATTTGACCTGTTGATGGAACGTTTGTTATTGGGTGCCTCACCACTGATACAGCCACTTTGCAACTCCTCTTATGGAAGAGCCATTCGCTCAATAAATATTTGTTGAGTGAATGGATATCGATTGGATGGGGTTTTTTGAATAATTTAAAGGAGGTGACCTATGTTCTCTGCTCTTTCCGAAAGTTAGAGTCTTTTCAGAGCTAAGACCGGTGAATAAAAAGAGAGTGTAAGCCGAATAATACAGTGTGAGTCCCGCAAAATAAGAAACAAAGGCCACCTTCCTCCACCTTTGGGCTGAACCTACTTCATTGGTGAATTAACCGGACTGTCCCTGAAGTCTGATCCAAACTGCATTCCCTGCAAGGCTGAGAAAACGTGAACTTTGGCCCCTCTGCCATCACCAAGGCAGGGAGGAAAGCCCTGAGGTTGGTCTTCAAGCCTAGAGCTTTTTTTGGTACCTGCCAACCAAGGAAAGGAGCAAGGCGGGAGTTTGCAGAGGAAGAAAGTGGCAGCAGATACAGAAAAAGGAGGACAGTCATCGCTCTGTACCCTGGGGGATTGGTTCCAGGACCCCCCGTGGACACCAAGATCCGGGGATGCTCAAGTCCCTTACAGTTGGGGATCTGCATCCAAGGGGTCAACCAACCGCAGATGGATCAGAGGTTTGTTGAATCAGAGGATGAGGAACCTGAAGATATGGAGGGTTGGCTGGACAGGAGGAGCTGGAGGGGGGCAGGCCCTTCAGAGGGAAGGCAAAGTGTGTGGGTACGTCAACTGAAAAAAATACACAACCTGAAAGTTGAGAATCATGTTTTATTTGTTGGACAAAACTGAGGACTTAAGCCAAGGACACAGCATCTCAGATAGCTCCGAGGGACTGCTGTGAAGAGATAAGGGTGGAGCCAGGATACGTAGGAGTTTTTACAACAAAGACCAGGTAGTCAGAACATCAAAAGATTACTGTTAATTAAAGAAAACCAGACATCTCAAGTTAAGGAATTTAGCTCCTCTGTGTATGAGAAGATGCAAAAGTCAGGGCTCATTGAAATCATTCCTTTGATATGCACCTCAGCTCTCTGGGACCAGTATCCTGTGATTTCTCATCCTGAGTCTCCTCAGGGTGCACCCTTGGGGGTAGCTGCAGTGGTTTGATGGTGGTCATCCTGTTTCCATCATGCGTTCCCTCAGGGATCACTGTCAGGTGGCTGTAATGTGATGGCTTGATGGCTATAACATCCTTTGTTTACTAATATGGCAGGTAATGGACCTCACAATGGGTGGCCTCTCAAAAGTTTTGGGGATCCACATGCCAGTTGGAGAGTTAGACCATTTGTGGTGCTCTTGGGTCAGCCCTTTCCTTCACGTGGGAAGCAGGAAATTAGGAGTCTGTGAGTGTCAAGAGCTCCCACCATGAGGCCCCTCTTCCCCAGTCCTTTCACAAGGTGCTGTGTCACGCTGCCTATGACAATCTCCCTGGCATCTCTCCCCACACCAGACAGGAGCCTGTTGAGAGCAGGACTCAGGCTGTTCCTCTTTGTATTTCCAGGACCAAACAGGAAGTGAACACTCAACAAATATTGACCAATGAACAAACACATGGGTCTCAGGAGACAGCCTGTAGCTCCTTGCAGGCCAGGACCTTGTGTGTTTTGTTTACATCTCCAGCTGTAGCCCCTGGAAAGTGCTCTCACTTTGCAGGGAGAACAAGTGCATGCGGGGCATGTGGAGACCCCTAGCACTAGGAGGTGGGGCAGCCCTTGGGGTTGACAGTAAGGAAAGGGGGTAGGATGGGGAACAGGGTGGACTGTGGGGTTGGCTAGGAGGATGCAAAACATGGACTTTCTGTAGGTGACAGAGTAACAGTTATCACCACTGGCTCTGCAGTAACCGAAGGGGTCTCCATTCCAGTGCTGACTCCTGTAGGGCATCTGCTCCCCACCAGTGAAATGCAGAAGGGACAGAAACTGCATCCCAGGGTTGTTTTGAGTAAACAGGATGAGGTGTGTGAGGTGGGGAGCCCAGTGCTTGGGATGGCTCCTGGTTCCAAAAATATTAGCTGTTAACACAAATGTGGTCTAGATGCAACCCCAGGGGTCCATGCAATGGGGAGCTTGGGAAATGCTGTCTGCATTTCCCTGCAGAGTCTTGCTTACTTATCCAGGGTAAGGGTCTTTGTGGCACAGAACTCATGACCTGATTCAGGGTAAGGGCAAATGCCTCGTTTCTCTCTCGATGTAGCTAAACATAAGTGAAATGGATAGAAATCTGTCCAGTGGAGAAAACAGTGAGAAGGGCGAGTTTCTCCCTGTTCGCACACTGGGTCCAGATCTTGGGTCTCCATGCAATCTGCGTGTGACTCTGAGCAAGCCATTTCACCCTCCTCAGCTTCTGTTCTGCTACATGTAGTGTGTGTATAGGGTGGACTGGGCACCATAGGGTGACCCCCAGTGAGTCTTGCCCTTTTAAAATTACCCCCCCACACACTTGACTGTGGGGAAACTGTGACTTGCCTCAATAGAATACGGCAAAGGTGGTGGAATTTTGCATGTCATTAAACTCCCTTATCAGTTGATTTTAGTCAGAGGGAAGATTCTCCAGGGTGGGCCTGACCTAATCAAGTGAAAACCCTACAAAAAGGACTGGGGCCCACTCTGAGGATAGAGTCTTCTGTCCGAGGAAGCAAGCTGCCTTCTTGAGAGAGTATCCACGAGAGAGCCATGAGGCAGGGGACCACGGGTGGCCTCTGGGACCAAAAGCAGCCTCCAGCCTCCAGCCAGCAAGAAGCCAGGGCCTCAGTCTTGCAGCCACAAGGAAATGTGTTCAGTCCTTCAGATGAAGACACAGCCCATGTGACACTTTGACTGCAGCCTCTGAGACCCTAGCAGAGGACCCATCTGAGCCAGGCCTGGACTCCTGAGAAAATAAATGTACGTTGTCTTAAGCCCCTAAATTTGTAGAAACTTGTTCCACAGCAATAGAAAACTGATGGTATCTTAGCCACTGAAGATGAGATCAGGAATAAAGTATTCAGCTTTCTTCTTATTCACTCCTCTTTGGAGAGGGGGCGCTTTCTCTTCCATTCCTATTCATTCACTCAACAAGTTTTAAAGCATCTCAGTGTACATGTGTTGTGCAGGGCCCTGTCCGCCTGGTGTCCCTGCAGTTTTGGCAAAGCTGCTGTGAAGTTCCAATTGGATGGTTATTCCAGCAAGGTGAACTGTGACCCGTGGGAATGCAGATGCTTTCAGTGACCACTCCCCATGCCATCTGGTTTCCAACGGTCACATCCTACTTTTTAGCACCACATACATGACGCCATCTGTACGTTAGATTAGTTGTTACGAAATGAGCTTTCTGAAAACATGCACTTCACATGCACACCTCCGCCTTTTGTTCTGTGCTTTTCTAAGTGTGTTAAAGTCTATTTACAATCTCACCACCAACAGTGAATAAATTCAGGGGTGGACGGATGGACAAATGAAAGGACACGCATTTATAATCAGCCAGGCTCGTTTCGAGACCTCCCAATTCCCAATGCAGGATGTAATTTTTTAGATTAATAAATGGAAAGCAACTTCCCCTCTGGAGCAAACGCTGTGTCAGCAGTTGGGCCTGGCACACGGCATATCCATCTCCCTGGGGGACAAAGCCAAGGATACTATTTTGGCAGATTATCGCCACATAGTTACTCAGTACAATGCTGTCAGTCAGAGGGCAGTTTATGAAGCAGGGATTTATAAAGTGCACTTGGAATCGGGGCCAGTCTGTCCCATGTAGCAGATCTGTCTCTCTCTCTGTTTGACAAGTTCTGATCAGTGGTTGACTTGGAGCCCACATGGCGTCCAGGCATGCAAGGCTGCCCATCTCCCACCAGCCACGGCTGTCAGCCCGTGTCAGCTTAGACCTGATGCTCTGATGCCAGGAAGACCTGTCAGAGAGAAGGTTGGAGAGTGCTCTTCCAGACGGAAGCTTGGTGATGTGGGAGATAAAGCAGAGGGGTGTGGGTAAAGGAGATGTTGGAGCATATGGGCTACAATCCAAGGGCTAGATATATATTTTGCCCACTTTTATTTGCAATTAAGAAAATGATGTATGTGTGCACATGTGTGTATGTGTGTACCTGTGTATATAAGTGCACGTGTGTATGTGTATGAGTTCTGCATGTGCATGCATGTGTGTATGTGTGCATGTGTATCGTGAGTTTGTGTGTGCCCATCCATGTGTTTGTATATGTGTGCAAGTATGTATGCATACATGTGGGTGTGTGCATGTGCTTGCAGGTGTAAATGTACATGTACTTGCATGTGTCTATATGTGTATGCATGAGTACACACACATTGCGTGTGTTTGCGTGTATGTACACATGCTTACATGCATATGTATCAATAGTTGTATATATCTATGTCTATACACACATGCGTATGTACAACATACGCTGTACTGCATGTGTAAATGTGTTTGTGTGTATCTGCATGTGTGCGTGTTTGAATACATATGAGTGTTCGTGTGTGTGTGTGTGACCTGGTCCCCACTTAGGCTACTAGGTTTTTTAGGGGAGGGACTCCCATTCATGCATCTCTGGACGTTTCATTCCATGACATTTCTGATCATGTGGTGAAGACTTCCTAAATGTTAGGTTCTGATGATTGCTTTTCTGCTTTTCTCATCTTCCTTTGAAGTGTCTGTTCCTGCTGCAGTCACTCGTATCTCTGGAATCGTGCAGGTTCTGCTGTCCACTGCCAAGGAACGGTCATTGCCACGTTCCCAGCGCCTGGAGCATCACAGCCTCCCGATAAATCTTGTTGAGGGAATAACCTTGACCTGTGCTTCCCGACGCCCGGCCTCTACGTGGGCAGATGGTGCTGAGGGTAATCATGGTGAGATAGGGGTTCGCAGCTGAGACGTGCGGTGAAGAGGCGACCCCTTTGCAGAGCTGGGTAGGTTTTCCCCGCTCCCCCCTCCCCCCTCCGTGAGTGGGCGTGACGGAGGCGGGAGCCATGCAGGTGAGCTTAGAGCATTTAGGTTGACTGGGTGTCTGCCATGCTCCCATCCGGCCTGCTCTCCCCAGTGTCGTGTGGTCCAGGCGAGAGAGAAGCTCCCGTAGTCCCGTGGCAGAGGGAACCATGGCTCCACGTGTGCAGGGTCTCTGTCTCTGCCCTGTGTCTGCCTGGCTGAGGGGTACTCTGCTGACCCCGGGGCTCGAGCCTTCCTGGGGCACTCAGGGTCTCACCCACGGGCTCCTTCCGGCTGTTCGGCCGCGCCCAGGCTCCAGGTGCCAGAGTAGACCCGTCCGTGGGTGGCTGCAATTCCCTAGCCTCTGGGCTGGTCCCTGGCTCACTCTACAGCCCACCCCACCCTGGCACCTCTCACCTCCTGTGCCCCCCTCTTCAGCTCATCTTGGGGATGAACAGACCCCCATCTCCTCCATCCATCTCCGCCACTGGAGCAAAAGAGTGACATTGCCAGACGGCCCGGGCCACCCAGTGGGTTCGTCATACCCAAGGGGCGCTGGTGGGGAGGCCCGAGATTTGGCCTCTTTCCAGAGTCTCATGTGGGGAACAGAGGCAGAGCCCCCACTGCCCTTGGTGTTCGTCCTGCTCCAGCAATTCACTTGACTTTATCTGGGCTGGACGAGGAGAGGAATGGGACACGATTTCCAACAACCTAGACCCGCCCTGCCCCCTCCCCTTGACCTTCCCTCGGCCACCGGCCTGTTGGTTGTCAACCTGCCCTTTACTTACTTCCTCCACGTCACCTCCTCCCCTCTTCCTTGCTTCCCTGATGTGGGGATGGTTATAGAGCATCTTCTCCCACAGCAGGAAAACCTCTAAGCCGGGAGTTCCTGGATCAGCCACTGATGAGCTAAATATGGAAAATAAAGGAATTGGCTCCCTTTCCTCTTAAGCTAATTGCTTTTGTCTGGCCCTGCAGTTCCCTCTTGCATGTCCAAAGCCTCTTACCACCTCATTCTTTGCAGTCCTATGCCACTAGTCCTGGCAGCGTCCCCCAGAAGACAATGTCCCAGTGAGCCTGGGGGTAAAAGTCTCTCACTTAGTCAGACAAAGGAAAAAAGCAAGGACAGGAGTAATTTTCAAACTGAGCTGATGACACTCATTCCCTTTGTAGGGTGCCAGCCCAGAAGCCCTGGCTGCCTTGCTCACCCCCCGCTATGAGGTTTACTCATTTCATGCCTGGCTCTTTGTGTTATGCCCTTTAAAGACAGGAGGGAGGTGACCGGCTCCATGGCTGGTGATCGGCAGAGCTGATCTCAAGGACAAATTTATGGTTATCAAAGGGGAAAGGAGGGGAGGGATAAATTAGGAGGTTGGGATTAACATACACACACTACTATATATATATTAGATAAACAACAAGAACCTACTGTAGAGCACAGGGAACTATACTCAATATTATGTAGTAAACTATAAGGGAAAAGAATCTGAAAAAGTACAGATATATACATATAATATATATCTGAATATATATATGAGCATATATATATATATATATATATGAATACATATGAGTGTTCGTGTGTGTGTGTGTGACCTGGTCCCCACTTAGGCTACTAGGTTTTTTAGGGGAGGGACTCCCATTCATGCATCTCTGGACGTTTCATTCCATGACATTTCTGATCATGTGGTGAAGACTTCCTAAATGTTAGGTTCTGATGATTGCTTTTCTGCTTTTCTCATCTTCCTTTGAAGTGTCTGTTCCTGCTGCAGTCACTCGTATCTCTGGAATCGTGCAGGTTCTGCTGTCCACTGCCAAGGAACGGTCATTGCCACGTTCCCAGCGCCTGGAGCATCACAGCCTCCCGATAAATCTTGTTGAGGGAATAACCTTGACCTGTGCTTCCCGACGCCCGGCCTCTACGTGGGCAGATGGTGCTGAGGGTAATCATGGTGAGATAGGGGTTCGCAGCTGAGACGTGCGGTGAAGAGGCGACCCCTTTGCAGAGCTGGGTAGGTTTTCCCCGCTCCCCCCTCCCCCCTCCGTGAGTGGGCGTGACGGAGGCGGGAGCCATGCAGGTGAGCTTAGAGCATTTAGGTTGACTGGGTGTCTGCCATGCTCCCATCCGGCCTGCTCTCCCCAGTGTCGTGTGGTCCAGGCGAGAGAGAAGCTCCCGTAGTCCCGTGGCAGAGGGAACCATGGCTCCACGTGTGCAGGGTCTCTGTCTCTGCCCTGTGTCTGCCTGGCTGAGGGGTACTCTGCTGACCCCGGGGCTCGAGCCTTCCTGGGGCACTCAGGGTCTCACCCACGGGCTCCTTCCGGCTGTTCGGCCGCGCCCAGGCTCCAGGTGCCAGAGTAGACCCGTCCGTGGGTGGCTGCAATTCCCTAGCCTCTGGGCTGGTCCCTGGCTCACTCTACAGCCCACCCCACCCTGGCACCTCTCACCTCCTGTGCCCCCCTCTTCAGCTCATCTTGGGGATGAACAGACCCCCATCTCCTCCATCCATCTCCGCCACTGGAGCAAAAGAGTGACATTGCCAGACGGCCCGGGCCACCCAGTGGGTTCGTCATACCCAAGGGGCGCTGGTGGGGAGGCCCGAGATTTGGCCTCTTTCCAGAGTCTCATGTGGGGAACAGAGGCAGAGCCCCCACTGCCCTTGGTGTTCGTCCTGCTCCAGCAATTCACTTGACTTTATCTGGGCTGGACGAGGAGAGGAATGGGACACGATTTCCAACAACCTAGACCCGCCCTGCCCCCTCCCCTTGACCTTCCCTCGGCCACCGGCCTGTTGGTTGTCAACCTGCCCTTTACTTACTTCCTCCACGTCACCTCCTCCCCTCTTCCTTGCTTCCCTGATGTGGGGATGGTTATAGAGCATCTTCTCCCACAGCAGGAAAACCTCTAAGCCGGGAGTTCCTGGATCAGCCACTGATGAGCTAAATATGGAAAATAAAGGAATTGGCTCCCTTTCCTCTTAAGCTAATTGCTTTTGTCTGGCCCTGCAGTTCCCTCTTGCATGTCCAAAGCCTCTTACCACCTCATTCTTTGCAGTCCTATGCCACTAGTCCTGGCAGCGTCCCCCAGAAGACAATGTCCCAGTGAGCCTGGGGGTAAAAGTCTCTCACTTAGTAAGACAAAGGAAAAAAGCAAGGACAGGAGTAATTTTCAAACTGAGCTGATGACACTCATTCCCTTTGTAGGGTGCCAGCCCAGAAGCCCTGGCTGCCTTGCTCACCCCCCGCTATGAGGTTTACTCATTTCATGCCTGGCTCTTTGTGTTATGCCCTTTAAAGACAGGAGGGAGGTGACCGGCTCCATGGCTGGTGATCTGCAGAGCTGATCTCAAGGACAAATTTATGGTTATCAAAGGGGAAAGGAGGGGAGGGATAAATTAGGAGGTTGGGATTAACATACACACACTACTATATATATATTAGATAAACAACAAGAACCTACTGTAGAGCACAGGGAACTATACTCAATATTATGTAGTAAACTATAAGGGAAAAGAATCTGAAAAAGTACAGATATATACATATAATATATATCTGAATATATATATGAGCATATATATATATATATATATATCTGAATCACTGTGCTGTACACCTGAAACAAACACAATATTGTAAATCAACTATACTTCAATAAGAAAAAGAAACTAAAGAAAACAACGAAATTCAGTAATGTGCTACCAATAAGCTTGGGGGACAGGAGAGAAGGGATGCTGGATCAGCTCTGCTCACAGTTGGTTCCATTCACATTTTGCTCCAGGTGTGATGAGCAGGGAAGCCCCATTTAAAGATGTGGAGGTGAACAAAGAGAAGGCGAGGAGGCAAAGGCCACTTATTCAGAGCCACTGTTGCAGGGGGCCGGCCATGGCACTTGTGTTTTGGCTGAGACTCAAAGTCAGGGGGAGCCTCCTAGAACAAAAGGGGAAGTTCCAGGTGTGCCCTGATCGGGGCTGGTGGCCAGGAAGCTGGGGGGGTGAGTAGAAGGAGGGTGCCCCATGTGATCGGTTAGGGGGGCACATTCGGGTTTCTCTGATTGGTCCCACGTTAGAGAAGCTAGCAGTTCTTAATCAAGCCCTGGCCTTTTGGGACTGATTATTACAGGGGTGCCAACAAAAAATTGTCACTTACCACCTACGTCTATAAGGATTAAGTCACGAACTGCTACAGCCACTGCAGTCACTGACCTTCAACATATCCTAAAAGGAGTTCAGGGTGGAGATCAGGAATGGGGTGCTCTGCTCTGGGAAAACTGGCTGAACAAGCCATTAGATAGATATTTTCAGAAGATTTCATGAGCCCGATTCTTGCATCTCCTCGTATCTAGAAAAGCACTAAAGTCATTAACGGTGATGTCCGCTCCTCCTGACTAGCAGGAAGCCTCTGCCAACATGTGTGCTTGACTGCACGTACCTCCCCCACCCCACTTCACTAAACTCATATAGAACACTGACCTCCTCCCTCTGTCTCTGGAGCGGTTTTTCAGAGTTATCTGAGAGGCGCTCTCCTGGGCTACCGTCCTCATTTTGGCGCCAATAAAACGTAACTCACAGCTCTCACGTTGTGCATTTTTTTCAGTCGACAGGGGTTATCATTCGGCTTCCAGGATCAGTTACCAGAGATAATAATCTGATTTCCTACAAATCTGACTCACAGCAGCTGGCTTCCCCGACTGGCTACTGCAGATAAGGGTGGAGGGGTACAGAACAGGCCCTCCTTGAGACGTGTTACTTTGGCATGTGGATTATCTTGAGCTAAAGGCAGTGGAGAAAAATGACTGCTTCTCCCTTAACCACCTAGAGGAATTGAAATTGGGGATTTTTCCCAGAAAAAGTGTTATTACCAGAGATAAATTTTATCGAAGTGGCCCCATCTGTGTGTCAGGGCAAACATCTAATTACCAACCAACTGCTCCTTTTCTATCGTCCTGTGAATGACCCTCCCGTCCTGGGAAACCCCAGGCCCATTCCACTCCTTAGCTCAGGATGGTGTATATACCCCATTTTACCTTTCTGTCTCTGAATCTCTCAGGTCTGTGGGGTCTCTTGACCCTTTCATGTGTGTGGATTCCTGTAGGTATGGAATGAAATTTGATTTCCTCTTGTTCATCTGTCTCATATCAATTTAAGTCTTAGACCAGCCAGAAGAACCTAGAAGGGTAGAGGAAAGTTTTCTTCTTCCCTGACGTGGATCTGTTTCCTGGGCTTGTTGCTGCAGGGTGTGGGTCAGAGTTTTATTTTTCTTTACGATCTGGCCGTTGTCTCTTTACCTATTCAGTCTCTCAAAGATAGTCAAACCACCTCTTGGAAAGGCAACCTCAGATCTCAACATAAAATAGCAGTGCCTTCCTTGCTCTGAGCCTCAGTCAGGGAAGTGGATGGCTGGTGCAGGGCCTGGCTGTCAAAGCCAGTGATTGAAAGTCTGGCTGAGGCTGGAGGGAAACAGAGGCCAGGCACAGTCCCCCATCACGTAGGAGACCCCAGAGGAAGGAATTCATCAGCCTCGAGGGTCTAATAAGACAAATGGCAGCTCTGGGGCTCTGCGCAGGACCCTGCTGGCAGGGGTGTCAGAACCCATCTTGTAATCATCTGTATTGCCGGCTCCATCCTTCTCCGTACTGAGAGGAAGATTGAGGCCCCAGATAGGGTAGAAAACCACATTAAGGGAGCAGCACAGACAGACTTTCCAATTCAAACCAAAGCCGAGAGCAGCAGCGAGAAATGGCTCCTTTCTGTCCTGTTCTGTTGAGACATAAAATGTTTCAATTAAGTTCATAAGGACCATGCCCCCTCCCATCACGGTGCTGGAGGAAGAGATTTGGACGGGTCTCAGGAAGCAGCCCATCCCAAATGGCAATCTGCCTGGAAATGCACTGTTGACAAATCAAGTTTCTCCCAAAGCTTTAGAACAAAAACCTGCTGGGCTCCCCAGGGCAGCTCTATATAAGCCCCAACGGGAGAAAAAATCTGGGGTCTGATAAGAAGTGTAATCTATTCCTCCAATGTATGTTCCCCATTCAGAGCCCAGTCTTCTGTAGATATTATTGTGCTATTTATGGAGTGTGATGTGAAATTCATCTTAGAGAGGGTGTGCTAAGCTAGAAAATCCCAAGGTAATTTTGTATTGGAATTTGGGGCAGCAAAGGAGCCCATCAGGTGGGACAGAACTGGTTCTGGACAGGTGTTATTCCAGAGGGACCACGCTTCCTGCAGGCGTAGAGCTGAGGCATATTCATGGGTCGCATCAGCTCCTGGGTTATGTCTCAAAGTCCCTGCTTTATGAGCTTGATACATTTTCCTAAATTGGATCTCCGTCTTGTAACCACAGCTGCTCCCAGGCTCAGGAGTTCAGAGTCAATTGCGGGGTTTGGGGAGGAGGGCAACCACTCTCTAGTCCCCCATGAACATCTCTGAACTTCACCCTCATCACTGCCGGTGTGGCCAGATGGAGACAAAAGCTCTCTTTTTAAGAAAAGATATCGAAGTATAGTTGATTTACAATGTTGTGCTAATTTCTGCTGTACAGCAAAGCGACTCAGTTATACACTGAGTATATATACATTCTTTTTAAAATATTATTTTCCATTATGGTTTATCCCAGGAGATTTGATAGAGTTCCCTGTACTTACAGTAGGACCTTGTGGAGGTTCTTCAGAAAACTAAAACTAAAGTAAAATTACCATATGATACAGTAATCCCATTCCTGGGAATATATTGGGACAAAACTCCAATTCAAAAAGATACATGCACCCCAATGTTCATAGCAGCACTATTCACACTAGCCAAGACATGGAAGCAACCTCAGGGTCCATGGACAGACGAATGGATAAAGAAGATGTGGCACATATATACGAGGGAATACTACTCAGCCACCAAAAAGGACAAAGCCTCTCTTGAGACCACCAGCACGTTTATTCCAGTGGAGCAGTGCCAGTAATGGTAACTGTTGATTCCGAATCAGAAACGCCACCTCCTGCTTCGTCCTTCCAGCTCAGGCACCTGATTATCTGTAAACGTCAGAAACTTCACCCTAAGGGAAAGTGAGAGCCCTTGGTGGGTTTCTCATCCTTCTCTGAAACTTCCCAGTTCTTTCCCAACACAGAAGGAAAACCTCATCCTCCTAGGAGCCAGGCCACAGCTGCTGAACCGGACACGCGTCTCTCCTTATTGCTGTGGTGGTGAAGGTGGCACATGCAGGGGCTGTGCGTGACTGTGCCCTCAGGGCGTTCCTTGGGCTCCAGGTCACAAGCCCAGCCAGGAGCTGTTGTCCAAGCAAGCGGGCTCTGGTGGGAGAAGCAGGTGGAGGAAACAGCTGGCTCCGGGCTCAGCTTCGGGGGGCGGGGGGCGGGGGGGCGTGGCCCTCCCTTCCCTCGCCCAGTGGCTCTACCTGATGGGAGGTGGGCTCTGCGGCACGCTCCACACTCTGTCCCTGGATACACCCCTCTGCTGTCACTGTTTCAGGACGCTGAGCTCCTGAGGGTGGAGGCTAAGCAGGGATCTGCCTCTGCTTCCTTCTGTCATCTGTTCCTACCTGGTCTTGGGACACCTTGCTCTGCCTCTCCCATTTCTTGGTCCATCTATCAAAGCTCTCTAGTTATCTTTCTCAATTTCCATCTTAAGTGGAAAACGAGGACTGCATTATGTCCTCAGAAGGAGCCCCCTTCGCACGTGAACTCTGACGTTTATGAATGAATTGTGAGGCCCCTCAGGAGAAGTTCACGCCCCCAATCACATCTCTGTTGTTCAGAAAGCTCGTCTGGTTTGGGGCAGATGCACACCGAGTGAACGCACTTACTCCGGGTTTCCAGTCTGGGGGTGCACAGGTGAGGGGACTAAGTCAGGTGCAGTGGGGGCAGGATGCACCCCGGGACATGTTGCTAAGATGTGGTACTCTGATCCCTGCCGACCGCTTTGTCCTGAAATCTCCTGTCTTGTCTGTGGCTCCACGGATAAGACTCAGAGTTAAGGACATCGAATCTGTACCTAAGAACCTAGCACCTTCCAGGTGTCCCTCCCACCTGTTGTGGCCACAGCCTGGCTCAACTCTATGCCCTCATGAGGCTGACTCACGAGATGGGTTTATTGTTAATGTCATGTAACAGGAGCCCCCTTTCACTCTGCTTGTGACAGGGTGGCCAGGTGAGTCCTGGGCATTACTCAGTGAGTATTTACTGGGCATCTCTTATTACCAGGCAGCATTTTATTTTATTTATTTTATTTTTTATTTTTTTGCGGTACGCGGGCCTCCCTCTGCTGCGGCCTCTCCCGTTGCGGAGCACAGGCTCCGGACGCGCAGGCTCAGCGGCCATGGCTCACGGGCCCAGCCGCTCCGCGGCACGTGGGATCTTCCCGGACCGGGGCACGAACCCGCGTCCCCTGCATCGGCAGGCGGACTCTCAACCACTGCGCCACCAGGGAAGCCCCAGGCAGCATTTTAGATGCCTGGATGTATTAAGGGGCAAAACAGTCTCCGTTGCTGGCCCTGGAGGAGCTCACATTCCATCGCCAGCAGAGAGACAAACTCTGAGCCGTGGGTACCATCAGTAATCGATACGGGATGTTAGAAGACGCGGGAGGCTTGGGGTGGGCTGAAGGGCAGGTTCAAGATGGACAGAGGAGGCATTGGTAAGAAGGCGATGGGGAGCCAGTGATGGGGAAGGATCCAAGGGAAGCATCAGATGGATGCAGAGCAAACAGCTGGAGCAAAGACCCTCCTGGGGGTAGGAGGAGGGATGCATGCAAGACACACTGAGGACCATCCTAGAGCCAGGAGTGATGTCCCAGTGGTAACTGGGGTACAGGCCATACAGCAGAGTCCTGGCTGTGAGGTCTTGGCCTTTTTCTCTGGATGAAACAGAAAACTACTGCCGGTTTGATCAGAGGAGAGACTTGATCTTGCCCAGATTTTAAAAGCCCCTACTGACTGCTGCGTTTAGGAGAACTCGTCGGGGGGCAGGGGAGAAGCAGGGGCCAATTCGGTGGCTACTGCAGGAATCCAAGAGGGAGATGGACGATGGTGGCCCTGATCAGGGTAGAAGAATCCAGGAGGGAGATGGGATGAGTTGGTGAGATTCTGGGGATATTTAGGAAGCAGAGGCGACAGTTTTCCTATGGATTGGGGGAGGGGGTGAGACAAAGTGCTGACTCCAGGGATTTCCGCCTTTGAGACTCAAAGCCTGGAGTGGGCATCCCCTGAGCAGGAAAATGCTGTGGGCAGAGGTGGTTTGGAGCCCCTGCTGCAGGTGGTAACAGCAGGGTGTGGATGCTGGGGTTGCGGGGGGGTGGGCTGGACACAGGAGTCTGGGGATCCAGAGAGAAGTCTTTACCTGACCGAAGCAGGAAGATAAATGTGTGTCTGGGTTGAAAGCTAGCAGCCTGCCAAGATCACCAAGGGTGCAAGTGTGGACGGGGAGAAGAGACTGCACTATCTCCAGGCAGCTGCAGCCCAGGGATGCTGGGGAACAAAGGACAGACCAGCCAAGGAGAGGGAAAGGAGCAACCATTGGGCAGGAGGACATCTGAGCCTGTGGCGTCTGAAAGCCAGGGGAAGGGCAAGGGAGGGAAGGGTGTGTGGGGCAGGCAGTGACCAGTTATGTGGAAGGAAGGGTGCTGGCGGTCCAGTGAGGTGGGGGCTGAGAATCCAGCTATGGATTTAGCAAAGAGAGCTGGCTGGTGAAACACCGGCTCCAGAACTTGCCACTCTCCTTGAGATTTCAGCTCTGACGACCCAGGAAACGCAGGTTCTGGTAAGCTGACCTTCCCTTCTTTCCCATCTTTTCCCTGCGGGGTCCCCATAGGGAGACTCTGGTGGCCAGTGTCAGGTGTCAGGAGTTGAAATCTACTGAGTGTCAGTGTGGCACTGCTGTTGGCCTGAAGAATGCCATATGGATGGGGCTTGTGGAGAACAAGGCAAACAGAGTTGAGAGAGGAGAATGGACCAGAAACCATGTCAACCCTGGATCCGTCCACAGGTGAAGCAGGAAGTTCCCTGCTGCTGACTTTGGAGTTACATGGGTCACCAGAGCTCTTGTTCTTTCTGGAGCTCATTGGAATTAGCATCTGGTCATTGCAACCAAGAAGAGTCTCATGTTAACCACTGAAAAGGGAGGGAGGGGGCTGATATCAAAATTCAGACCCTCATTTTCCCATCTCTCCAAAGACATGTAGGGTTCTCTGGATACTCACAAATCCTGTTTACCACTAGTGCTGCTTTTGTTCCTTCACACATCTTCTTGGTTCAAACAGCCAAACAAGCAGGAAGTGGGAATTGATGGAAAACCTTTCTAGAGGTGGTCTGGGGGTGGGGATAGGGGAACCACCCCTTGAAAAACCACTCTTGAACAGATGACTGAAGAACAAATAACTATTATTATTGGGATTATATTATTATTGCCTTCGGTATTTTAAGTAAGCCCTCAGGGGGATCTTTAAAACCTGAAATTGCTTAATAGGAGTAAATCTTCGCAAATCTCAGGGTGGGCCATGGGAAGGGCTGTATCTCAGGAGTGCCCCCATCATCCTGCATCCCCCTTCCAGTTTTAGAACACATACAATGCCGTGTATGGGGTGTCTCAACTGAGCACAGGGGGTGGCCAGAGCTTGCTACGGTCTCTAATCAGAAAAAAGAAACAAGGATTAAGAGAAGCCTGGAACTTGTCTATGATGAAGTTGCTCCAGTGTACCTCTCAAGGCTGGGACCTGGGAGAACTCAGGGAGGGGCCTTTGGCAGAGGAAGCCTGAGTGACAGGATGTGGATATCGGCTTCTGTGACTTAGCTCGGGCCTGACAGATCCTGGCCTTCATCCCCTTTTTTGCTTGTGCATTTTATTTTTCTTTCATTTTCCGAAACCCCAGGGCTTGGCTTATGCCCATAAATCTTCTGCTAACTCCGGTTTGGAATGGAATTCTGGTTTGATGGCTTCTTTCTCATTTCAGCTCTGTGTTCATTCCCTTGATAGCACTTATTATTATAAGTAGCTGGCAGTTATTTTGCAACCTTGTCTTTTTAGTTGTTTGGTGAGTCTTCCATCACACCCACTGAAATGTTCCCCCCACCTCCGGGAGGACAGGGACCATTCAGTTCAATTTACTCTTGCATTGCCTGTGTCTAGAATAATGTCTGACAGTAGGTGCTCAAAAATGCCTGTGGATGAATGAAAATTTGGGTGAATATCCCCAAAGGGTCTTTTCCTAGCAGTCTTTGCCATGTGGACACCTGCAGGCGGGCTAAGTTAGCACACGAAACGTTGCTTCGGATCGCTGTTGCTTTGAGAGGTGAAAGTAGGGACGGGGTGGTGGGGGGGTGGTCCTCTGGCCATTGCACATGAGAAGGGCTGTGTTCTTTCTAGGGTTAGGGTTAGTTAGGGTTAGGGTTAGGGTTAGGGTTAGGCACCGTGCAGGCACACCCTGGGTGAACAAAGCCAGGCTTGCCAAAGCTTTTACTGCCACATCTGTGCATGTCGTCCTTGCTGGGAATGCACGACTCTGGTCAATGTTTAAGGAGCAGCCCAGTTGAAGAGATACTTTATCTATACTTGCTTCTGTTCCACATTCTCACCTGTGCCCAGCAAGCAAGGCTCAGCTTCATTCTGAAGCAGTCTGCAGCATCTTAATATGGACTACCTGATACCTGTCAGTTCATGGCCATAGATTCTCCTGACTGTGAAGGGAACGGGGCTTTTATGTCAGAGATGACCTGGGGCTGCTGCCTTTCATCTGTCAGTATCCTGTTGTCTACCATTTATCCAATCACAATGCCGTGTGTCCGCTGCTGCTTGGCTCACCAAATAAGCCATAACACATTACTGTTGTATATTTTTTTAGGGCATCCCTGGACAACCAGCAGAGGAATGAGAGCAGTGACAGGACACCTGAGGGATCTGTCTTTCCCTGAATCCGATATTTGAGATTGGCCGACACACACAGGGGGATGCAGCTCAGCTAAGCCATTGTAAAAGCTGCCCGAAGACACAGGTGTCAAGGTTGGATTTTTTTCCTTCTCTACATCATGGATTTCATGGACACGACCTTTCATTTCAAGAACAAATCGATATTCCGATTGGCAAATAGACACAAATATTTCATTCATTCTCCAAAATGTTACACCAACATTACAGGCACTTTTGGTCCTCAAAGGGGTGAAAGGGGATGTTTGAACACATTTTGCTCAAATAGGAATAAGAGGGGAATGGGGAGTAGAAAGGGCAGGAGGAAATGGTACATAAACATTTGATTATGGAAATGGAAATGACCACCAGTGTTCCCTACTGGGTCCACGTTTCCTTGATCAAAGGTGGCAGGATCTGAGTAGTGATGGATGGTGTTCACTCTGTCACCTGGCATGGTCTCCATCAGGAGTGAGGTCGGGGGTGACCTGCAGTTCAGCCGAGATTGGCTCAGCGATTGCTCTGGGCTAGACTCTTGACCAGGTGCCCAGGAGATGGAGAAATGGTGGATAAGACATTGAGCTGCCTTAAAGACATCTCCCCTCTTGTTCGGAATTCTGCCCACTGCAGGCTGTCCTAGAGCCGGACTCTCCCCTGCATCACCTGGCCCAGTCAAAGCTTTCCTTTGGATGCTACCAATGACACTTGCTGAATCTGGGACTGTTTATAGGGTCATCCATCTGTAGGCACACTGTGGCTTAGTTCTCATTGGCCCTTTGCAAAAGGCTTATCATCCATGAGGACAAAGTTGTCCCGAGAGGGTGGGGAAGGGACTGGCTTGAGGTCACAGGGTCAGTGGGTGGCAGAACTGAATTCAAATCTCCGTTTGCCTGAGTTGGCTGACACGTTCCTCCAAACTGGGCTGCAGCACAACAGATAAAATGCAAACCTCACTGGGCATCCGGGCAAGGGCTGTCAGGTCCCTGCACGTCCGATTTACCCAGTCACTGTTATCCTTTTTTCTCCAAGTCTTTGAAATAATGCACACCCATGAGCAATCCTGGTGACATTTTTCCTCCTTTCCCCCACTGCAGATAAGAAGGAAACAAATAGAGGTGGCCCCAGTCCTTGCCATGGAGTGCTGGCATCTTTAATCTCTTTGGTGTTGCCACTGCACAACCAGATAGCATGGATGGTGTGCTAATGGGCTCCTCCAATTTGGCCCTGGAAGTGATGGATCTCCCTATTCCTGCCTGAGTGCCTCCCTCTGCATGATGGTCCTGTGGCCTCTGGAAGGGGCTCCTGCCAGCCCTGTGTGCCATGGTGAGACTGAGGGCCAGCTGCTTCCACTTGGGGTCACCCACATCTCTGTCCCTGGGCAGAGCCTGAGCCAATGACATGGCCCCTGAAAGTGGCCTTTTATATTAGAAGCTGTTCTTGGCCTCCATTCTTGCTTCAAAGCAAGAGCTAAAGAGATGAGCAGACCAAAGGTGGAAACCCAGACTGGAGGGATGGTGGCTCAGCTGGAGAATCCCAGGCATCCCAAGCAGGAGAGTAGTAAAGTGGCAATAGAGACCAAGTCTGGTTGTAAGACAGAGAGCAAGAGTGCAAACCACAGGGCTAGGTAGACCTGGGTGCAAGGATCTTGCATTTACTCTTTGGGAAGGTTTAGTAGATTCTCTGAAGCTTGGTTTCCTCATCTGTAAAAATGGGCATGTATAATACCACCTACCTCAAATAGCTGTTATGAAAATAGAATGAGACAATTCATGTAAGTAGCTAATACATAGCTGTCCCAAAGTGGGTGCTTGACAAATGGGTCTTATGTTGGGTGGAAATTGTGGTGGTGTTGGTTGCACTGGTGGTGAAGGTAGTGGTGAAGGTGATACAGGTATTAGAGAGTATTGTCAGAAAGATGCACCCCTTGGCATTGGACTGAGTTCTAGTCTGGGCTCTGCTGAATTTCACCATCCATTACCCAAGAGAGTGGAGTTAAGCCTATAGTTTCCAAACATTTTTAAAATTATAGGGCTTATTCTTTAAATTGTATGCAGACATGAGGTTCACTCCTGGTTGTAATAGAGAAAGGTCTTCTGGAAGGAGACATTTGCCTTCACCTCAGCAACCAAAACAAGCTGGATACACTATAAAATCTTAGCTTTTTCTGAGCCCATCAGATGGCTGAGGATGCAAAGAAAATAAGTGCATAAGACAGCAGAAAGTGATGAGCCTTTCATAGGAAAGGAGACTCAGGGCTGCCCTCTTTCTGGGAAAGAAGCAGCAAGAGGAGGAGAATCTGACCTGGAGGGGGTTAAGGTAAAACCATGTGAAACATGAACACACTTTCAATGGTCACATGTGGACTGGCAACACAGATTAGAATTTTGAGAGTTGTAGCCCTGAGAGAGTCCATGGGTCTTTGTTGAGTTCTTCACTGAGATACACCCCACATATGAGGTATGTGGAGACTTTCTGCAAGTTCAAGGGAGCTTCCCTCTGAAGGTGGGGCTGGGGCAAGGCAGGAGATCTGAGAATAATGCATCTGAAGCTCTCTGGTCAACTTTCACCTGCTGAGGGCTAGGGCTTGGGAAGAGAGAGACTCTTCTCACTCTTGTGCAGGGAGAGATTCATCTGAGGCATTCCAGGCAGAGAGAGATTTCCTGAGGTGCTCAAGATCAGGAGCAGGACTGGAGAGCAAAGAGAACTCTCTAGCAACCCCAAAACTGGCACCAGATGGGGAAGCTGAGATTTCCCACAATTCAGAAAGCTGGTGACTCAACTATAAATTACAGAGATCCCAGGAGTGTTTTCTGTGCTCAAAACCCAAGTCCTGTAGGAAGGAAAGACTTGATCCTATTTTCAAAATATTTTTTTGAGCCAGACAATGAGTAAACTACAAACAAAAGCAATGACAAAGCTCAGCCCTATGTGAACTGCAGATCAGACTACCCTTTCTCCAGTTGTCTGAAGATAAATATTGTTTATATCAGTCAATATTTCTCTTTTGTACAAAACGCTTGACATACAATAAAAAATCTTAAGACACATAAGGAAGCAATAAAATGTGACCCTGGTGAAGAGAAGAAATAGTCAATAGAAGCAAACCCATAGAGGAAGCAGATGTTGGAATTATCAGGGACTTAAATAATGATGATTAAAAAATCATAAAGAGTCCTGTGTAAAAGCTGGACAACAACTGGGCTAAACAAAAAACTATAGTAAAATTTCCAATTAATAAAATGCAGAGTAAGAGAAATAGAAAATCATCAGTGGGACAACATGGCCATAAGCAATGCAGGCAAGATCCACTGATGCATGCTAAAATTAGTGGGCAAAACTTTAAGGAGAAACAGGTTATTTGCATAAGCTCAAAGTATCTCCTCTAAAATACATGTTGATTGCTATAATGATTCTTTTAAAATGTCCACAGATTCTATTTTTACTTTTTCCTCCAGGAGTTTAAGTCTACCCCTCTTGAATATATTCTTGGTTTAGTGACTCATATTCAAAGAATCAAGTATGAGAGGGGAAAAGTTACAGTTTTACATTGGAAAAACTGGCAGATACCACCTGAACCAAGTGATCAAGGTTAATATTACTCCTAATAAGTTATGTTTCTATCATGTACCCACTGATATGATGTGATGAGAAGGGCACTTCACTTCTTTAGTATCCTTCTCCAAAATCCATATCCCAGTCTGATCACAAAAAAAACTTCAGATGTATCCAAACAGAGGGACATTCCTGACCAATGCTCTTCAAAATCATCAAGGACATGAAAGACAAGGAAAGAGCATGAAACTGTCACAGTTTAGAGGAGACTAAGATGATATAATATTTAAATGTAATGCTTTATGCTAAATGGGCTTCTAGATGAGAAAAAGGATGTTAGTGGAAAAACTGGTGAAATAGAGAAAGTCTGTATTTCGATAGTCTATGGTGTAGTTAATAGTATAGTGCCAATGTTAATATATTACTTTTGATAAATGGTCTAAACAAATGGTTACGTAATATTTTAACCTTAGACCAAGGGTTGGCAATTTGTTTCTGTAAAAAGTTAGATAGTAAATATTTTAGGCTTTGCCAGGTGTATGGTCTGTATCATAACTACTTGACACTGTCACTGTGGTACAAAAACAGCCAAACATAATACTAAATAAATAGGTATGGCTGTGTAAATAAAATTTTATTTACAAAAACAGTCCATGGGCCGATTTGTCCCATGGCCTGTAGTTAGTTGAAATGCATTATGGGAAGCAAGATGGGTATATTCTTTTAATTTTGGGGAGGATTTAGAGCACATGTAAAAGTAAAATATGAAAAAACAAATTAAAAAGAACAATGGGATAAATGGAATTACACTGTTATAAGATTCTTACACTGTTATTGAATAGTATAAAATAATATTTTATTTGAAGGTAGAATGTGCTACACTAAAAATGAATACTGTAATCTCTGGCTAATGATTAAAACATAACACAAAAGAGGTATAGCTAAAAACTGATACAGTAAATAAAATGAAATACTAAAAATATGTGACTCACTCAAAAAAAGGTAAGAAAGAGGAAGAGAAACAAAGAACAAATGGGATAAATAAAACCCAAGTTCCAATGGTAGAGTTAAAGCCAATCATAACAAAATTTTATTAAATGTAAATGAACTAAGCACATTATTAAAACAGAGATTGCCAAATTGGATAAAAAGGCTAGTCCTGCCTATATGCTTTTTACAAGAAACACACTTAAAATAAAAGACATAAACAAGTTGAAAGTAAAAAATGAAAAATCATATATTAAGCAAACACTAAACAATACAGCTATATAGTTATATTAATATCAGAAAAAGTAGACAACAAAAAATAGTATTGCTAGAATATTGTTCCTCTTTAAAGTACAAACACAATGATAAAAGGAACAATTTACCAAGAACTGAGAACAGTCCTAAATGTGTATGCAGCTAGTAACAGAGTTTCAAAATATTTGAAGCATAATTGACAGAATTAAGGGAAAAATAGACAAATCCACAATAATGGGAATAAGCACTAATACAAGTCTCTCAGTTAGAGACAGGATGAATAGACAAAAATTTAACAAATATATACAAAATTTAAACAACACTAGTAACTAGTTTAACCTAACTGAAATTTATAGAACACCATCCAAAAACTACAAAATGCATGTTCTTTTCAAGTTCATCTGCAATATTCACTAAGTTAGGGAGATTCTGGGTCTTAAGTACATCTCAGTAGCTATCAGAAGATTGAAGTAATAAAAAGTATGTTCTGTGATTACAATGGCATTACATCTGAAAGTAATATTGAAAGAATTAAATCTTTAAATAAGTGAAAATTAAACTACATACTTATAAATAAACTTATAGGTCAAAGAAGAAATCACAAAATTAGAAGATATTTTAAGTGAGTAATAATGAAAACATGATGTACATCTGGTGGGATGCAGGTAAAGCAGTATGTGGAGGAAAATTTACAGCTTTTACTAAAAGGAAGGAAACCTTTAAACTGATGATCTAAGCTTCCACATTAAGAAGGTAGACAAGGAAGAGCAAAGAAAACCCAAAGAAAATACAAGAAAGGAAGTAAGAAAAACAAGAAAGGAAATCAATATAATAGGAAACAGACAAAATAGAAAAAATCAACAAAGTTAAAGATGTGGTTCTTTGAAAAAAATAATACTGATAAACCTCCACACTACTGATCCAGAAAAAAGAAGGGGTAGGGGAGTAAATACAAATTATTTACATAAGGGTAAAAAATTTTTAAAGGAGGAGGAGACATTATTGCAGACCCTACAGACATCAAAAGCATAAGGAGATGTTATAAACAACACTATGTTTAGTTTTAATAACTTAGATAAGATAGAGAAGATTCTCTAAAACACAACTTACATATCTAAATTACCCCATATCTATTATATAAATTAAATTCATATTCAAAAAAACACTTTTCCTCAAATAAGTCTCCACACTAAAATGGCTTCAAAAATGAATTCTATCATACATTGATGGAAGAAAAATACAAACGCTACACAAAGTTTTTCAGAAAATAGAGGAAGTATAAAAATAACTTGTAAAAAAATTACATCAGCAATATCCCTATCCCCAAACCTGAGGTAGATGTTATCATAAAAGAAAACTACTGGACAGTATCTTTTATGAACATTGATTTAAAAATCCTTAACAAAATATTAGAACATAGAATTCAATATATTTTAAAATGTTTTAAACATATGACCAAGTAGGTTTATTCCAGGATTGTAAGGTTGGGTTAACATTCAAAACCGAACCATATAATTCACCAATTAACAGAACAGAAGTGAAAATCCCCATAATCACCTCAATGGATTCGGAAAAAAGAATTTGACAAAATTCAGCATCCACTCATGATAAAAATTATTAAATTAGGATGATGATAGAAGTAAAACATTTGTTGCCTCTGGAATGGGGAGACTGACTAGAACAGGACCCCACCCCTGCCCCCCAAACCCCATAGACTAGTATTTCTGCACACTTACTGCGGCTGAATATAACCCTAATCTTTACTTGAACCCTATGTGTGTTGTTTACTTCAAACAACAAAATGATGGGCTCTGGCATCAGACTGGCTTCGTTCAAATTTGGATCTACTATTTACTAGCCAGAAAACACTGAACAAGTTTAACATTACTTAACCTCTTTGTTCCTCAAATCCATTACCCATAAAATGGCATAATAGTGGGATTTCTCTCATGGAACAGTTGCAAGTATTAGATAACCAAGTGCTCAAGAAGAGGTACTTGCTGATGTTGTCTAAACACCATCCTCATCCAGCTTAGGAACCAGGATGTGCTCAAGGGACATTTAAGAGACAATTCGGAGATTTTCAAGATGGTCACTGCTAGCTGCCCCCCACCCCCACACCTTTCCTCTCTCTCTACCTTTTTTCCCCTAACTTCCTCCCTCCCTCCCTCCCTTCTTACTTTTTTCCTACTTTCTTTCCCTCCCTATCTCCCCTTACTTTCTTCCCTTTCTCCCTTCCCTTATCCTCTTCCTTCCTCCCTTCCTTCCTTCCTTTCTCTTTTTCCTCAAAGAAATATGTTATATTAAACAGAAGGGATGAAGATCTTTTACACACAATAAACATAAAGAGAGGGGCTCTTGCAAGCACCATGTTTCTAAGTGGGTCCTTAGGGCACCAAGACACAGATAACTTAAATAGTGGGCAACTGCCCCAAAGCAGGTTGGCCTTCCCCACCCTTCTCTGGGTCTCATTCACCACAGGCACCTATAGGCTCACCTGTGTCATCTGACATCCTCTCCAGGTGAACTCTGCTCCAGCTTTACTGGTCACAGAATGGTCCTAACTCAACCCCTTTCTGAAAATGTCTCATCTCCTTCTACTCTCCTTCCTGTGATGGTGGCCTCTCCTTTCCACGGCTGACCCCTCCACTGACCTCAGGGATGAATACCACTCACTGCCTCCCTCACCCCCATTATTTTCTATCTCTTATCAGCAGCCACAACAGTTCCTTCCCTTCAAGACACCATTCAGTTCCCCCTGCCAAGTGCCAAGCTTGTTCCCATGTTGGGATGTTTTTGTTCCCCATGCATCTTCACCACTCCTTCCTCCATCCATGGTCCTCTTCTCTCTTGAACTTCACTAGAACTGGAATGTCTTCACTTCACCACTAGCTATCCTGTATCTGAAGAAGTTAACACCTTGACCTCTCTGCCTATTTTAGAACATCTTCCTTCCTTGGTTTCCCAAACACTATATTTTCAGTCTCCATTCTTCTTGCTTACTTTCCTTATGGTAGACATTGGTACAGCTAAGCCAACACTAACCCTCCCCTTGCTCCTTTGTTCATGGCCTTGTAAAGATGAGACGATCTCATTCTCCAGGCTTCCGTAATGCTATTGGATGGTGGCCAGGTGACAGAGTGCTGACCAGTGAGCAGGGATTGATGTCCTCTGAGGACTTTCCTGATAATGCAGAGAGAGGCCAATGGCATCATCCCATGCCCCTTGTCCTGGATGCAGATCTGAAGCCTGGAGCAGTGGCACTCACCTTGGCACCAGGAAAGAAAGACAAAGAGCATCACAAGACACCAAGCCTGACCTCATCGAGCTGCTGAACCAACACCAGCAGCTCCCACCTCCAACTTTTTGTTTTATGGAAGAAAAAAATACTTAATTTTTTAGTTGATTTTTCCATTACTTGCAGCCAAAAGCAATCCTAACAAATATAGTCTTTGTACCACATGTTTTAAGTAAGAATCCGGAGTATTACTCGGCTTCCCATGTCTCTTTGTTAGATGAGGGTGACTTTGAAACCTGGGTCTGAAATCCTGGATCTTTCCAGAGTTCCTGTCTTCTGGTTTTCTAGAAAGCCGCCCAAGTGGATGTCCTGCCAAGTTTAAATCCAACATGTCGAAAACTGAACTTCCCATCTTTCCTCCTCCTCCTCATTTTTAAATTTCCTTATTCTCTGCCTCATTTTCTTCTTTCTAACAGTATCCCAGTCTTCCATCTCTCAGGAGCAAAAGCTGGACTTATTTCTTCCTCTGTCCTCTCAGGTGACCAATTAGTTTCAGGTTCTGTAGATTCCGACACAGTTTCTCTCTTCACAAATTTTGGGAGTTTGTGCTCCGGTCTTTTTCTAACTTGCTCCCCAGTCTGTCAGCTCCCGAGGGCACGGCCAGCATCTCAGTTGCCTCTGCTGGCTGCACGTGGCCCAGCAGATCGCCTGGCACATAGCAGGTGGGTGAAAATGACACCAAGGGCCTGCAGTGCCCCCTGGGCCCTGGCTGATGGCCCTGGAAGCTCATGACCCACGTGGGCGAGTTACAGGCTCTGGAGAGAGGGAGGCAGATCAGAAGTGCTCTGCCGTCTTTGTTGGCAGGGCACATCTTCTCAGTATTAGGGACGCCCGCTGGGGACAGATCAGAGCAGAACATGATGAAAGGGGACCAGCCAGTAAATGGATGATACTTTGACAGTCAGGACTCTGGGGTTCCATCAACTTCAGTGCCAGCAGATGCCTCTGTAATGATGCAGAGGTGGCACCAATAAGCCCTGTGGTCATTAATAAGCCGCACTGCTCTCCTGGCGGGGACCTCACCTGGCCCCTCCCTTGTGGTAGAAGCTTGATAAGTGTTTGTTGTCTCTATTTTTAGGACTCTTGTTATTCTTTCCACCTGTTACCTGTGCCAGAGAGTCTCTTAGCCTGCAGAATGGAACCTGGATTTTTTCCGGAGGCCTGGGGAGTGGAAGGACCCCTTCTAGGAAATCGTGATGAGGGAAAAATCCTGCCCGGGACACAAATTTCTTGTTCAGGAATAAAGGTGTGAAGTCACTGCAGGTAGCAGGGGGCTGGGGATGGGGGCTGCAGGCTGAGGGTTTGTCAACGAGGAAGCCAATCCTGTTGGCCTTGGAAGACTTGGGCTCCTGCCCCCTGAGAGGAGGGGAGGGGGGCAAGAGTGTCCTTTCACCTGAGAACTGAAGGAGATTCCAGTCTGTTCCATTTGTTCTAATGCACAATAGGCAAGTATTGTGTCCCCGATGAGTCCCAAGCCCAGGGCTTGAGTTAGGACAGACAGAGATGACAGGAGACCCTTGGCTGGGGGCTCCCAGCCCAGTAAGGAAGGGATGAAGGTGGATGATGTCAGTATAGATGCACCAAAGAGGTGAGACTGGGGTTTGGGTTGTGTGGTGTACCTGCTGGGGTCTAACCCAGCTTGGAGGGTGTAGGAGTTTCCTGGGGTGACTGGAACAAATTATGACAATCTGGTGGGGGGAGCTGAGAACAAGAGACATTTATCCTCTCACAGTTCTGGAGTCCAGAAGGTTAAATCAAGGTGTTGGCAGGAGCACCCGCCTTCTGTCAACTCTAGGGGAGGATCCTTCTTGACTCCTCCAGCCTCTGGTGGTGCAGACAATGCTTGATACTCCTTGCCTTGCAGACACATCTCTCTAACCTCTGCCTTGTCTTCACATGAGCCCTTCCCTGTGGCTTTGTGTCTCAAATCTTCTGCTGTCCTTTTCTTACAAGGACACTTAGTGGATTTAGGGCCCATCCTAATGCAAGTTAATCTCCAGACTCCTAATTACATCATCAAAACCCCTTTTCCCTATAAGGTCACATTCACAAGTTCTGGGCATTAGGACTTGGACATATATTTTTGGGTGCCATCACTCAATCCACTACAGAAGTCATGGGTGCCTGCTGTTTAGGAAGGCTTCCTGGAGGAGCCTATCACTTTGGAGGTGAAGTGGAGTCATCCAGGTAAAGAAGTGAGGGGAGAGGTACACCTCAGATGGAAGGATGGAGGTAGGAAACCACAGTGATGGAGTTTCAGGTACAGACGGAGCTGAGTTTCAGTTGGGAAGTAGAACAAAAATAACGAGTCCTTGGACACAGTGTGGAATTCAGGGATTTGGGCTGTGCCCTTACATCAGTAAGGAGACACGGAAAGCTTAAGGCAGAGAGAGATGAGCCCAGTATTGTGAGAGCAGAAAGGGAAATGGAGGAGCTGACCACTGGGTGCGTGCTCTCATGGGAAGGACCCTGGTGCGGGGGAGAACCACCACCGCTCCTCTTGCCCCATTTGAACTACTCCTTCCTCACCAAAGACACATACACACATACATCTCCCTCTATGGGGTAGGTGGGCTGTGTGTCTCTAGCACTTTGGCAAGATGGGGACCAGAACTGACTGAGATTCCAGGCATGAAGGGGGTCTGGCAGCTCTGGCTGCGGGTGTGAGGAGCTTATTGTCCTTTTTAGTATGCCTGCTGCTTCCTGTCCTGCCGGCTCCTGAACTAGTCATCTATAACATTTGTAGACCTATTAAGAGGGAAATACAATTTCATAGCTACAGATAAGAGATTAGACAGATCAATTTGAAGTCTGTGAAATAGGCTGAGTGTGGGGAGGGGATAATTTCCAAATTAAGATCTTGCTGAATTTGGGGCTGTGGGTTTATTGGATCGCAGTCTGTCTCCTGACTGCATAGGGTATGATTTTTTAGTGATGGGCCAGCAGTCTACTGTCAAGTGCTTAAATCCACTTGGGGATGCTGGTGACTGGGGCCCTCTTGACTAGAGATGTGGAAAGCCACTCTGAGCAGGGGGCACATGTCCGTTTTTTGTCTACTATTTCTAGGTATGAAAAAATTTCCAGCCGGAATGTAAAGTTATGGGCTAAGCTGGGTGCTCTTAATCCAATAAGTCTGGTGGCTAATGGCATAGAATGAAATTACTGTTCATACAACTCATCAGAGGACCCTTCTGTGAGTCTGCCACCCTTGTTAGCAGACCATACTACCAGCTGGATGCTACCTGAGCAGGAGGGGGTTTCACTCTATGTTTGAAAAAGGCTAAATCCTCCCCCGGAAGCTGGTCTCCATCTGTTCCATCTTTGTGCCAACTCCCTGTAGTCCTTACCTCTCTTGCTGTTCCCTTGTCACCCTGCTTGTCTTTTTCCACCTGTGATCTCTGCAGAAACTTTCTGCTAATGCTGCCCAATACACCCTGGGGCAGGTGTTCTCATCTAAGTCCTAAGAATTCTTAGAAGGGCACTCAGGGCTTTTTTCTTACATTCTTCCATAAAGCTGAAGAATTTCAGAGCTTTTCACTCTCAGTATTAGCTGCTTGACCCTTGGGAATGTTTCCTAACCACTCTGTGTCTCAGCTCTTAAGTGGGGCCAGTTGTGGTGTCTATCTCATGGGGTGGATGAGATGATGCATGGAAAGGGTTCAGCATCAAGACACATAGCAAGCCTTGCACAGATGTTAGCTACCATCATTGTCCCTACCACCATCACCTTCACTGCCATATCGTCATCTGTCATGACCATCTTCACCACCATCACCATCACCACCTTTATCATCACCATCTTCACCACCATCACCATCACTGCCATTATCATCATCACCATCTTCACCATCATCATCATCACAATCACCATTGTCATCACATCATCACCATCACCACCATCACCATCACCACCATCACCATCATCACCACCATCACCATCACTGCCACTATCATCATCATCATCTTCACCATCATCATCATCACCATCGTCACCTCCCTCACCATGACCTTCATCATTACCATCACCATCACTGCTATCATCATCACCAACACCATCATCATCACCATGATCATCATCATATCATCATCATCATCATCATCATTACCATCATCACAGTCACCATCATCACCTATTCATTATCAGTTATCTAGTACAACCTCCTCATGGTTTAGGTTGTTTTAAAAAACATTTGTATGTTTTTAGAAATATTTCCTTTTTTTCACATTTTAAGAAAATCCAGGCATAGATACACACATGGGCACATACACACACACATACACACACACACACACAGAGGGGCAGAGAAATCCAGGGAAGCAAAGCTGTTCAAAGAAAGAGGGAAACACAGGAGATATACCAGGAGTCAGAGGCACACACATGTAGATGTTTAGAAAATGATGGAGAAACATAGCAGAATAGACATTAGCACATTGAGACCTGAGGCAGTAAGGCCATGATCCTGACTTTGATTGAAGCAGCAGTCCCTGTCTGGCACCTTTTTAACAAGTGGCAGCTCAGGATTCTTGAAAATATTGTCAGGTTCATGTTGTAGACATAATAATGGTGATTATCAGTTAAGTGGATGTGACATCACCTCTTGTCTTTCAGGCTGAATTAAATTGCTAAAAAGCCTTGGTTCCCTCTACATAGAATATGATATTAGTAGTTCACATTCTAAAACAGAGAGTAGAAGCAGAAATGTAATAGGTCTTAGGACACTGGGATTGGTAGGGTTTTCCCCTTCATCTTGAAGTCAGAGTGGAGGCCCCAGAACTGAGATCAATAGGTAATGCCTGTCCTCAGTTTCAAAGGAGAAGTGGGCTAGTCTGCACATGCAGAACTTTCTAAGAGACAGCGAGACTGGTCTGTGACCCTGTCACCCACCTCTGGCATATATAAGATAAGATGAGAAGTCAAAGGAGATTGATCAGAGAGAAGGGTCCTCCGGGTTCTGTCCCTCCCTGGGCCAGGGCTAGAGTATAGTCCTGCCCAACCCAAGTGCTTGAAGCTTCAGGAAGACTGCATGCCTGTCTGTAAGAACCTAATTACTGGTGCCTCAGAGCTGCATGCCCCCCACCCACCCGTTCTGCCCACACCACAGCCACGGGTGATGATGCCTTGGGACAAACTGACCTGAGTCCTGGACTTTGTGGAGCCCAGGACAGGAGCTGACTCTCACCTTGAAGCATAGAAGGGAGAGGCTGGCAGGATTGCCTGTGACAGTGATGAGAAGGGCATCTTCATTTCCAGAGTTTGTGGGAGGTAGAGTCAAGTTACCTAGTTTCTCCATGGGCTTAGTTATGGTGGTGGTAAATAGCCAGACTTGAAATCTCTTGAGAAGGCTCAGTCCAAAAGAGTCACCTGCCTGGCTGAGCTCTGGCTGTGAGGACCTCGAGAGGAGAAATATAAGAGTTCAATCAGAAGATGGAATTAGGCTAGTCTTGGTTGTGTTACAGTCACAAAAATCTTCAATCACGGCCACCTTGCAGCGGCCCCAATCAAAGAAGATTTTATCCTATAAGGTTATCTTCAATCACCCAGCCAACCCTGGAGGAGCCAGAGCAGTAGCTATTAAGAGAAATCACAGACCCTGCTTCCCACTCCCTTGTGGTCCACTGAATTAATGGTCTGGTCCGAAACTGGGGGCAGAAAAGTGTCAAAGTGTATGAGAAAATGGAAGTTTTGATTTAAATCAAGTTGAACTTTTAACTACCTGGAGTGAGAGTGCTATTAGGGTCACCAGGTTGTGCACTGCACAAGGGTTTCTGGCCAAATGGACCAGTAGATGCTTAAATCCATGCTAAGCTCTGTTTACCAAGCTTTGCATCCTAGCGAGGGTGCTGCATTAACACAAAGAGAGAGGCACCCTTTGTCTAATTCATTCACCCATAAGGGATCTTTTGAAATTTTGCATAAAAGCATCATATATGCTAGTGGGTGGCCCTGACCATTGAGTACCTGAAAATGCCTAGAAAAGCCTGGGGATGCACCCAAGCAATGGCTCAGTATTGGGCCAGGGAGTTCCAGCCGAGCATAGTTGCAGAACATTGGTGGGAGGAAAGTATATTGTCATCATGATGGAACTTTACTAAATCCCGTCCCTGCAATAAAACAATCAAAGTGTATCATTCCAAGAGGGAAAGGGAACTATGTGTAGGTTGCCTAAAGAAATGGAGAGTTAGTATGAGCGGGTCCTGTCCAGGGTCCTGAGGGCCTCTGCACGTATCCCTAGGGTCTGTGGCTGCAGACGTTCCTGCATCTATGTTGTCACTAGGACAGGGATGCTTGGGAGTTCACGGGCCACTATAAAGATTGTCATAGTCCAAGTACCACAAAACCAGACACAAGTCTGGGCTGTGCCACTCACGAACTAGCTGTGACAACCAAGGAAGATCACTTGATGTTCCGGGGTCTCAGTACCTGTTTTTTGAAATGAAGACTAGGTCCCCATGAGCTGATTTCCAGGTCATAACCACGGCGATGATGGCAATGATGCAGCAATATCAACATTCCATGTAAACACAGTGATGATGACACAGCAATATCATCTGATATGGGATCCTTGTTAGGGCCAGCTGACAGTGTGAGCATGTTTCTAGATGGTAACTCATCCCCTCCAGGGGATGTGCCTTTGTTATTCCCATTTCACAGACGGGGAAGTGGAGACCCAGAGAGATTTGGTAGTTTGTCCCTAGTGTCACAGCTGTGAGTGGTGGGATGGGGATTTGAAGCTAGCCCGATCCTAGGGTGTGTGCTCTTAACGTCAGGCTCCACCGCTCAGTGGAAGGCCCAGGACTCAAACCCAAGGCTGCCTGGGGGTAAACCGGGAGCTTTTCTTCTTCTCCATCAGCCCGGGGAGGCAAAATTATGTCTGGGCTGGTGTTGGCCCACTGTGGCTTTCCTGTTCAGCTGCCCAGTCTGGGCCCTGGAGAATCAGCCAGCTAAGGTCTCATGGGACCTGTGCACCCAGGGACCAGGGGTTCTATGGTGTGTACATAGCAGGCTGGCCCCTAAGGGGCCAAGAATTCACTCCTGGCCTCAGGAATGTGGTTCCTGACACCCAAGCCTGTCTAGTTCCAGAGCCTTCTCCGCTTGACTTTTGTGGAGTTTTCTGAGGGACTCTTGCCTCAGACAAAGACTTCTCCAACAAAGCAGAACTTGACATGGAGTTATTTTTGACTAGAGGGTCAGAACTCAGTTTCTAGAAGCTTTATGCTTCCATGGGTTGCCTGCAGCTACAGTGAAAGATGAAGCAATTGGCTCCACTTCAGTCTTAAAGCAGTGGCATCACAAGCAGGCTGTCCCTCCTGCCCAGAAGGATGCATCGGTGCCACAGAGCCGTGGCCACTGGAAGAGAGGACGCTGTGTGTGCGGTGGCTGGGACTGGTTTGCATGGACGGTGCTGTCCCATTTGCCTCTTAGACACAACAAGATAACCACATGCTGGTTCTAAGGAACCCTCAGAATTCCAATTCCTTCCAGCTCAGCTGAAAGTAGATTATGTCTCCAGAGCTGCTCTCCCCAATATGGTAGCCGTGAGCCACAATGTGGCTCTTGAGAGCTTGGAATGTGGCTCATCCTCATTGAGATGGGCTGTGTCAGATACTCACTGGGTTTCAAAGAGTACAAAAAAAGAGATGTAAAGTGTTTCATTAATAATTTTTATATTGATTGTGTGTTGCAATGATCATATTTTTGATGTATTGGGTTAAATAGCGTAACGTAATATAAAATAATATAAAAATAATTTGTCTGCTTTTCTTTTACCATTTTTTTAATGTGGCTGCTAGAAGATGTAAAATTACATATGTGACTCATTATATTTCAATGGCAGCACAGTGTCTGAAGCAAGAGCTCAGGGTTTCCGGGACTGGTGCTTGGAACAGATTCAAGGAGGTCCTGGGCAATAGGGAAAGAACCTGTAGGGTCTGCCTTATCCTCTCTTCTCTGTTTTCACTTGAACCAGATCTCAGAGAGCACAGGGAAATGTTGATCATGGGCAATGCACTTTGCGATGTTGCTTTAATGCTCTAAGAGCCGGTGTTGGTCAGGTAACCACACCAGGCACCTTCCTTATGTTGTGTTACTTAATCCTCACAACAATTGCACGAGGCAGATGTCATTTGAATCCCGTCTTATGGATGAGGAAAGTGAGCTCAGAGAGGCCCAGAAACATGCCCAGGGCTCCAGGTCCTGGAAGTGGCTGAGGCAGGATGTGAGTCCAGGCAGCCTGGTTCCACACCTGGGGGTTCAGCTGTCCATGTCAGTGAGAACAAAGATAAGGAGGACCATCCTGACCACCTGACCAGCATCAAGAGGGAGAGGAGCCAGAGGGGCCCTGGAGGCCGGCACTGCTGGCGTCACATCTGTGTTCAGACCCCCTGTGTGGCTGTAGGCCAGGCAACTGGCCTTGTCATCTTTCTGGTGGGATAATATTAGGAATGACCTCTGAGTGTCCTTGGGGAGACAATGAGGGGAGGAAGGGGAAAGGCCCAAAATCTGGCAAATGCTTATTATTCATTGATTTGGTTCTTTATTTTGGGGAGGGTTGATTGAAGCTTGACCTGGCACTTGCTTTCAAACTTTCCTTCCTCACCCTGATAATCCATCCAGTTCCTTCATATATCCACAGACCATAGCTGTGTGTTGGGCCCCTTCTGAGGTCTCAGGACCCCAAGTCCCACAAGACATGGGCCGAGTCCTAAAGAAGTTCACTGGTCCACTGGGAGGGGCACACCTACCCCTGCCTGCATGCAGCCAGGTCCTGAGGGGACACAGAGGGCTGCTCAGGCCCCTGGGGAGACAGGAGGGAGAGGTGATGAGATGGATGGATGAGGAAGAGGATGAAGTATCCCAGATGAGATAGGTTACAGGGTCCCAGAGCCCATCTCCTGCCTCAGCCCCATCCCTGGCTGAGGATCTCTTCCAACAGCAGACTGAAGGAGTTCAAGGCCCCCCTCCTCCAACTCTGAGACTCAGCTCTGCTCCTCTGTTAACCGTGGCCTTCTTATCTTCTGGTCAGTGGGCTTCTCCATTCAAAGAAGTATTTGTGAGATCTCTACATGAATCTGGGGTTACAGTGGTGAACAAGCCAGAGAGATCCTTGGGTTTTACATTCCAATGAGGAAGGTACAAAATAAACAAGCGCATAAGTAGATAAGATGATTGTAGCCATGGTAGGACTGTAAAGGCTGTATGATTAGGATTCTGGAATGTCTACATAAGACTGTGGGTCGGTCAGTGTCCAGAGAGGAAAATGAGTCACTGGCGTGCCATCAAACAGAAAGGATTTAATACAGGAATTGGTTGCAAAGGCTTTGGAAGGGCTGGTGGTGCAAAAGGAGGAAGATAAAATGGCTACAGATATCTAGCTTCCAGAAGTTGCCTCCTTCCTGAGGGCTGGAGGAGCAAAAGGAGGCAGGGATACTCAGAGCCACACAATTGCTCTGCTGTGGATTCGGCTGCTACTGGGCCTTTCTTGAGCAGAAGCCCAAATCGGTGCTTGCCAGCAGCTCCTGCCCCTGCTGCAGAACCCAAACCCAGAGACCATTGCTTCTCCTTACCTCCCTTCACACGTCCCACCATTGCTCGCCGATGGAGGACTTAACAGGGGGACTCTGGTCTTTCAGGGTCCCTGCCACCTTGGTGGATAGGCAGGTGCATGATGCTGGGTGTGGAGATGAGAAGTAACAGGTAGCCCAGAACAGAGGCTTTGGGTTGCCTTTCTGGTTGAAGTAAAGGTCTGGGACTGATCCCAAGGTACATTTATTTGTAGGACCAGCATACAATTTTTATTGAGATTGATATGTATTGGGGGTGGCTTTGGGGGGCTGGTGAAGGTCAAGAGGGACTGAATTGGCAACACCACTGGTGCTACTGAAGAAAGGGTTCTGAAGATGAGAATTTGGGCTGAGACCTGTAGGAGGAGCCCATCATTTGAGGAGCCAGCCCAGAGCACTGTGGGTTGAACACACAGCCTCAGCTTGAGTCACTGATGTGGTCAGCTGCCTAGTAGTCCATTTCCCCTGGAACCAGGCTCTGCCACGCCAGTTTCCTTCCATGGTCCAACATGGAGACCTTTCCCAGGGGCTTCTGGCAGATTCTACAATGGCCCTCCCTGTCTGGATTCCTGAGTGTTGCATCCTGGATGAGTTTCCTGAAGCTGCCATAACAAAGTACCATAAAGGGACGGAGTCTTAAAACAATAGAAATTTGTTCCCTCACAACTCTGGAGGCCAGAAATCCAAAATCAAGGTGTTGGCAGGGCTGCACTTCCTCTGAAAGCTCTAGGGAAGAATCCATCCTTTCCACTTCCAGCTTCCAGTGGCTGCCAGTATTCTTGGCGTTCCTTGGCTTGTAGATGCATCACCCTCATCTCTGCCTCTATAGTCACATGACCTTCTTTCCCATAAGTCTGTCTCCTTTTCTCATGAGGACCCAGTAGAATGGGATTAAGGTCCATCCTACTCCAGAATGACCTCTTCTTAACCAATTACATCTGCAATGACCCTATTTCCAAACATGGTCACAATCTGAGGTTCTGGGAAAGAAATAGATTTTAGTGGGACACTAAATCCACACATACCCCACAGACGCTCACGCATCTGTAAGAACACTTCATTATTTTATTCCTAACTTCCAGTTCCACCTGCCTTCACACATTAAAACTGACAGGTGCTGGGTAGTGGCTTGTCTTTCTGGTGGTGGGAGGCGAGCTGCAGAAAGCAAGGTCTGGGTGAAGCCTGGCAGAGCCCTGCCAGGGGCTCACAGCCAAGGCAGAGCTCCATGGGATTGAATTCATTCCAATATATTCCTGATTTTTTTTTCTTTTCTCAGTTACTTATAACACAAAAAATCACCTACCAGCTTGCCGTGCCAATAAATGAAAGTTTTCTCATTTCTCTACATCCCCCTCCAGTCTTTGCCCCAAGCATTAAATATTTTGGTGGTTGTATAAACACAGCAGAGATACAGTTTGTTTTGTGATTTCACTTACTTCCTCTCAGAGGCATTTTCCATGTTGCTACAGCCTTCATAATTATCACTTTGAAAGCTGCATAATGTTGCATTAGGAGGATGTCCCATGATTTACTTAACTAAATGTCTAGCCGTGGCAGAACAGTTGTTTTACTATTTAAATAGTATGATTATGAACATCTCTGGAATTTGGCTTTTTGATTCTTATTTAATTCTTTGAAAGATTAAATTTAAAATTAAACATTGCATTTTCACTTTCTTTAAATAAATGATCTCTCCAATATCCTGACATTTTCCTAAGAATTTAGAACTGAGGATTGATTGTAATATACAGGACTTTTTGTTTGCCTGTTCAACTTCCTCTTTGCATTTCCTTGTAACAGTGAAACCACAGTCCTCAGGGACCATCCTCCCTCTATTTGACGTCCATGTTCTCTGGCTGGAGTCAAACTCACCCCAGTGTCGGGGGTGGCATGGGAGTGGGCTAAGCCAGCCAGCTGGTCCAGCCCCCTTGGCCACGATGATTGGCTCAGGGATGGGCAGGTGGCCTGATGTGTGCTGAGGGTTGGGCCAGGGTTTCTGTAGGAATCTTTGGGAAGATAGACCTCTCTTTCTGGAGCTATGAGGATGGAAGCCTGGAGTTGTTGGCAGCCATTCTGTCACCATGAGATGAGAGTCTGTCTGGGAACAAAATGAAATGCAGTGGAGTGGAGTAGAGATAGGGAGAGAGATTGGGGGGAGGGGAGGAGGAGGAAGAAGAAGAGGAGGAGGAAGAGGAGGAGAGGAGAATGGGATGAAGAAAAAAGGGAGGAAGAGAGGAGATGGGAGAAGAAGAGAGGAGGAAAATGAAGAGGGAAGAGAGAGACACGGGGCCCTGAGATCGTAGTTTGAGCCCCTGGGACGGACGGATCAGGTACACAAACCATCAGATCACCCTTTCTTGCTTAAGGTAATTTGAGTTGGTGTCTGTTTCCCGTCACCAGCTCAGCACTGCTGGGTGCTCTGTACTCACATTTACACAGTCACAGAGCTCAGAATGGAGGCATGGTTGGTGATAGATCTAGAGTGTTTCAGATGCATTGCACATGCCCTCCATGGGGGGTTCAAAGAGCACTAGCTGCAGAGTGCAGGGACCTGGGTGGGGCTGGCTTCAACCCCACTGCTAACTGGCTGTGTGACCCTGAGAAAGAAGCATCCCACCCCAAGTCTTTCTTCCCACATCCACACAACCAGGGCATAGAGTGGATTCCAAGAGTTGCCTGGACATGGCTGGATGGGGGACAGGGATAGCCCTCCCATCCTCCACCTGGACGACTAGACTTGATCTCTTTCCACACATACTGTTTCACGTAAGAGTTCATTTGAGGGGAAAAGAGCACCAAGAAAAGCACACGGCTCCACTGGACAAGCAAACAGTTGGTGAGTCGCTGAGCTCCACGGATGATCCCCTGGGTGCCGCTCAGCTCCATACCCTTGAGACACCGGGATGCTTTGCTCTCCTCCCTGATTTGTAAACACTGCACCCGGCTGCCGGGCCTGGTGGCAAACATTTCTGTCCCCTTCCAGCGTGGGAAAGCCATTGTTCTCACACCTTCCAGACCCCAATGCCCTGGGCAGTGCATCAGATTAGATGGAGGCAGCACAGGGTGAATCCAGTGTTTTCTAATAATGCAGTGCATCCCATGCTTGCATTATTTATTATTATTATAACCCAGCCCCTGCTTGCATTTATTCCATCCAGAGATTCTTGGCATTTGGAAGAATGTTTGGCCACCCTGACCAAGAAGGATTGTCTTTTAAAAACATAGCAACTGCCTTGAGACCATCTTGCATCGTCCATCAGCTTACCCAAGCAAGGGGATGGCTCCGTAGAAGGATCAGGTTCTTAGTTATGGGGAAAACTTTTGAAGGTCATGCTGAAGATACAGATAAATGTGTTTCATGTTCTTGAGGAGTCGTCGCCAAATAATTTCTGGTCCAGTTTGGCATCTGTGCCCTTGACTTGTAGCTAATGAGTTCAGTGGAGATGTACAGGGTTAAAATAAAATACTGATTCTGGGAGAGCTCCTTATCTGTTCCAAAGTGGCTTTACATTAATTTCCTCACTGCCTTCTCCAAGCAACTCTGTGAATTAAGTAGAGAGCAGGTAGCATGATCCCAGTTTTACAGGCGAGACCTGAGGACCCAGAGAGGTTACCTGACTTTCCCAAGGTCACCCAGTGATTAAATGGCAGAGTCACCATGACAGTTTAGGTCTCCTGACTCCTGGTCTTTGCTTTTTTCATTAAACCCAAGTTTGGACTTAACAGCTTAGTGAAATTTGATGCCTAAGGTTTTATACCTACAGGTCCTTGTGTTCAACTTTAAGGACCAGGGAATTTGTTGCTTGATTTACTGACTAAAAGCAGAATAGTTAATTAAACATAAAGACAGCAATCTTTGGTAGCAAGAAAAAAAATCCTATGTTCATTGTTCTTTTGCTATATAATGAGAAATTGCTGAGCCATCTGTCAAAGGCAGTGACTCCAAGTGACAAGTTATCGTTCCTAGGTTGTTTTTTCAAAAACACAAAACCTAGAGGCTACTGGGTACTGGTATAGGAGGAATGCAGGATGAGGAGAGTGTGGGACTACGGTTCTATGAGTTAATTTTCTCAGTCTTTTGGAAAAACAAAACCAAGCAAGACTGAATATGTTCCCCATGAATACCAAAATGAGATTAAATTCAACATCTAAAGACTTCAATAAGGATGAAGTAAGAAGGATTCAACCACAGGCAATAGCCGATCAAAAGCAGTAGAAAGTTAGAAATCAGAAATGAGAGACCAGAAGCCATGAGACATATTGGGTGACCTAGGAGATTGTGGAGGTACCCAGCTTGGATGGCAGCATATTCTTTCTGTTTTTGTATGAAAAAAACTGTGTAATTATCTGCCCACAGAAATCACAGCAGCTGGTAATGAGTGGTCAGTGCTGCTCCCAACCCAAACACCTGTGTCTTCAGAGCCCAGAGTGAGAGGAAAGATGATTTGAAAGCATCACCTTCCGCTGGCACAGAGATATGGCCTGTCTTCAGTCAGACAAATGGATGAGCCACCTCGGACAGCGAAATCTCTCTGGGGGTCCATAAAATAATTACCTTCCATCCACGGCCTAGTTGAATTGTGTTCCCCCCAAAGATGTGTTGGAGTCCTAACTCCTAATACCTGTCAATGTGGACTTATTTGGAAATAGGGTCTTTGTGGATCCAATCAAGTTAAGATGAGATCATTAGAATGGTCCCTAATTCAATATGACTTGTGTCCTTGGAAGAAGAATCAGAGATACAAGGAGAAGACGACGTGAAGATGAAGGCAGAGATGGGAGTGATACAGCTACAAGCCAAGGAATGCCTGGGGTGATGGGAAACTGAAAGAAGAGGAGAATCCTCTCTGAGAGGATTTGGAGGGAACCCAGCCCTGCTGACCCCTTGATTTCAGACTTCTGGGCTCCAGAACTGAGAGAGAATAAACTACTCTAGTTTAACCCCCCCAGCTTGTGGTACTTTGTTATGGAGGCCACACAAATGTAGGATCACACCCAGAATCCCCAAAGATTGGCTGCACGGAAGTCTTGCAGCCTCGCACATGGTAGGCATCCACCTCATAACACGCAGAGCCAGGGAGGGGCTGGTTAGGGTTCAGACAAGAGGCGGCCGGGGACCTGGGAGCTGGCAGAGCATCTGCGGGCAGAACCCCATCTGGCCTCCCTTCTCAGGAGTGCCTGTAATACCCGTCCGATGTCGTGCGAGCCTTGAGTTTGCCACATGGCTCAGTCCATCTGGTTCAAATCCTTGCTTAAATGTCACCTCTTCTGAGTGGTCTTCTCCAATTGTAACTGAGCAGAACCCTATGAGGCCTTCCCAGCATAGACCCCACCCAAGTCCTCCACCTGGCTTTTGTCTGTAGAAAAACTTCAGCCAAAGAACAAATTTAATCAGAGAAATGAGAAAATACAGAAAGAAAGGAAAACAGTCAAGCAAGACAAAATAATAGTACTTCAGCCATTAAACAAACTCAAGGACTTTTAGTTCTTCCAAAAGGGCTATAGGTAATATTCTGAGCCGTGTCCTGTGAGCTGCTTTGCAGATACTGAAACCCCCACCAGGTGGGAGAAGTTTACTGTATGCTGCCCACAGGCAGGTAGACCCCAGACCGGTTGGAACCAAAAGGTTGAGGATGCTGTCTCCCGATGACCTCGCCACCCACCAATCAGAAGAAAGTCCACGAGCTGACCACGCCCTGCTCCTTGAACATGATAAGACTCCTCACCACTCCCTCCGAGGGGGGACACACAGTCTTGAGGGAATTAGCCCACTGTGGCCCGCTTTGCCTGGCAAATCAATAAAGCTACTCTTTTCTACTTCACCCAAAACTCTGTCTCTGCATTTCTATCAGCACAGGCGAACAGAGGGTGCATTTCGGCAAAACAGCTGCCGGGCTACAAGTGCAGCCCCACCAATCCTGCACCCCTCTGCCCTCTCCGTTTCAGGTTTCTTCATGCCAGTAATTGTCTTCTATTCTTCTAACTTTTGAATTTCATCTAATGTTTATCTCTCCACTGGAAAAATGTTTGGTGACTCTGTTTTCTTCAATGGTGTATCCCCATACACAGACTGGGCATTTTATAAATATTTATTTGTTGAGTAAGTGGATAAATGAATGAATCACAGCCAAAGATATCCAGATTCTTTGGATCAAGTGTGTCTGAGTCATGCATTTCTGGTCTTAATACACTTCTGAGAACAGTGCTCATCTCTGCAGAGACAAGGGATATTTTTCTTTTGTATATCAAATCTAAAAATTATTGCTTTTCACATGGATTCCCATGTTCCCTATAGGGAAAGTGTGGCCCATTGTAACTTAGCCACTTCCACTTTTTTACAGTTTTTTTTAAAGTATCGTTAATTTATAGTGCTGTGTTCATTTTCAATTTTATATACATTTATATATCCATATATACTTTTTCAGATTCTTTTCCATTATAGGTTATCACAAGATATTGAGTATAGTTCCCTGTGCTACACAGTAGGTCCTTGTTGTCTATCTATTTTATATATAGTAGTGTGTATCTGTTAATCCCAAACTCCTAATTTATCTCCCCTCCTCCCACTATCCCTTTGGGTAACCATAAGTTTGTTTTCTATGTCTGTGAGTCTACTTCAGTTTCGTAAGTAAATTCATTTGTATCACTTTTTTTGAATCCACATATAAGTGATATCATATGATATTTATCTTTTTGCAAGCAGTTGAAGGAAGAGGGCTGAATCTGGCTTGAGTGCTGCCTTAGTCTGTTGTGTTGCTGCCATAAAAACACCAGAGACCGACAGCTTAAACAACAGATATTTCTCTCTCACAGTTCTGGAGTTTGGATGTCTAAGATCAAGGTGCTGGTCAGTTGGGTGTCTGATGAGGGTCCCCTTCATGCTTTGTAGGTGGCAGTCTTCTTCTGTGTCCTCACATGGTGGAAAGAGGGTAAGGGAGCTCTCTGGGGTCTTTAATAAGGGCACTAATCCCATTCATGAGGGCTCCACCCTCATGAGCTAATCACTTCCCAAAGACCTCACCTCCTAACACCATCACACTGGGGATTACAATTTAACATATGAATTTGGGGGGACACAGACATTCAGTGTGTAGCATGTGTGAAGTGTCAGTCCTGGCTTTAAACACATGTACTGGCTCTTCATTCATTCTTTCTTTCATTCACCATGTGCAGGACACTAGAGCCCAGATTTCTTGTTTGATGAGCTCACAGTTTGGAGTCAGAGGGAAGCCTTGTTTCAACCAACAATAAACAAAGCAGGAAGCAGTTTAGTTTCCTGGGTGTGTGACCTGTCCAGCCACACAGGGCTCATGCTCAGAAGGGCCATGGTGGCTTTAATGGCCTGCTGTCACCATCTTGAAATTATTGATAATTTCCTCTTTGATCTCACGTTTTGTAAGTGAAGTCTGCTGGCACAATGGAGCACGCGCAGAGCAGAGGAAACACGTACATACCATATGCGTGACAACCGTGGTTCCTGCTGCCCGTTTCAAGTAGCATTCTCGAGGTCACATGGGTCCAACATTCAGGAAGCTGGCCCTGCCCATGACACATGCATGCATGAACTACAAAACCTGAATGGTATAGGTCTGGTGAATCCACATGGAGTTTAACTTTGCCTTTATAACTGGCATTGCACCATATAAAAAGGAATGGTAAAATGCATGCTAATAATTTAAAACTTTAAAGTTTCTTTACTTAAAAAGACATTAAATGGAAAATTAAACAAAAGTGACAGTTGAGAGAGATTGGGGAAGAAAGAGGAAAACTTCATGTTTTAGTAACTTTAATGGCACTTTCTTGCTGCTTTTGAACAAGGGCCCAACATTTTCACTTGGTACTGGGCCCTCCAAAGTGTGTAGCCAACACTGGTAGGAAGTTATTGATGCCATTAAAGAGAAACATAAAGACCCACGGGAGTTCAGAAAAGAGAGATTACATCCAGCTGGGGGAAATCAAGCACCACTTCATGGAGGAAGCAGCTCTGAGCAGTCTGGGAGGGCACAGAAGAATCCGACGTGATCTCTTGTGTTTGCTGGAGGAAGCTGGTGCCAGAGCCAGAGCCAGGCTGATGGGTGCAGTGGTGAGTGAGGGTCCAGCTGAAAGCTCGCCTGAGCCTTCTTAGCTTTGGATGTCCATACAGAGCAGGAGAGCGTCTGGGTCATTTTTTTTTAAACATCTTTATTGTAGTATAATTGCTTTAAAATGTTGCGTTAGTTTCTGCTGTATAACAAGGTGAATCAGCCATATGCATACATATATCCCCATATGCCCTCCCTTTTGAGTCTCCCTCCCTACCACACTCCCTATCCCACCCCTCCACGTGGTCACAAAGCACCAAGCTGATCTCCCTGTGCTATGCGGCTGCTTCCCACTAGCTATCTATTTTATGTTTGGTAGTGTATATATGTCCATGCCACTCTCTCACT
>NC_041216.1:28674383-28683345 GCF_002837175.3 Physeter macrocephalus
CTTTTCTCCACACCCTCTCCAGCATTTATTGTATGTAGATTTTTTGATGATGGCCATTCTGACCTGTGTGAGGCGATACCTCATTGTAGTTTTGATTTGCATTTCTCTAATGATTCGTGATGTTGAGCATCCTTTCATGTGTTTGTTGGCAATCTGCATATCTTCTTTGGAGAAATGTCTATTTAGGTCTTCTGCCCATTTTTGGATTGAGATTTTTGTTTTTTTGATATTGATCTGCATGAGCTGCTTGTATATTTTAGAGATTAATCCTTTGTCAGTTGCTTCACTTGCAAATATTTTCTCCCATTCTGAGGGCTTCCTTTTTTTAGAATACCGAGCCCAGCTGTGGTCTGAGTGGCTGGAAGGAGGGAGGGGCAGCTCCAGGGGCCACCGAATCACCAGCCATCAGACCTCAGACTGACCTGTGCCGCCCCAATCCAGGCTGCCCTCTGTGGATGCCCCTCCCATGGCTAGGAGCAAGTTCAAGAGGGGCCATTGTCTGACCAAGACATCCCTGGGCAACAAACAGGGAGGCAGGAACACATGCTCCATGGAGAATTCTTTTCTGACTTTGGGGTGCTCTCAAAATGTGGGTTCCAAGTGGGGCCACGAAGAATCCAGTAAACTTGCTGGTACCCTGGAGAGACGCAGCTGTTGGTTACCAGGTGTGAGCTGCGGAGGGAAAGGAGCACATTCTCACACTGTCTGAGAATCACCCAGCCCTTCCCCAGGGCCCTAGCTCCCCATCACACAGTCCTGTGAGCTGGGGAGCTAGAATCCAACTTCATATAGGAGGATCCAGAGCCCAGAGAAGGTGTGTGAGTTGCTCTGTGTTGCACAGCTGGACAGAGTCGGAGTGAGGATCAAAACAGCGTTTGTGGGGCTCTGAGGCCAGGACTCCCCTTCTCTGCTGCCACTCGCTGCTGGGGCTGCGGAGTGACCTGTGACCCTTGGGAGTGTTTCACATGGGGCGCTCCTATCTGCTCTTCACGATGGTAGTCGGATGAGTAACAGACCCTGAAAGGCAGGAGGGGCAGCTCACACGCAGGGAGAGCAGAGTCCAATCCATGGTCCGTTGCCCTCAGTGCACATGGCTGGGGCCTCGGCTCCTGAGCTGTCCGCCCTTGTCCTCGGGCCCCCCTGCAGGGCCTGCGCACTGGGCAGCTCCTCCCAACTTCCTGCTGATGCCCTGCTTGTCCCTATGGAAACAACCTCTTTCTCTCTCTCTTTCCCTTCCTCTTTCATAGCTGCCTTGGCTTTGATTTCTGTGTTCCCTGTGTCTCCACCACCCACCGGCTCATCACCGTCTCGCCAGCGGCTCTGCCCAGGCGCGGAAGCATATCCCACTCACACCAGCGCCCTCTTCCTTTCTGCTCCTTTTCAAAGTTATTTATGTTTGCACACAAGAGCCGTCAACTGGTGTGGGCTGGAGCCTGGGCAGGGAGAATGTTCCAGAGCTTCTGAAGGCCCAGGGGTTTTAACTGAAGAGTTGCGTGGTGAGAATAATTAAAGTCTGTGACGACTGCGTGGAGGGATGGAGCAAGACCGGCTGAGCCTAGCGGGCTGTGCACTGCTCTTCCTCCCGGGACAACCCATTTGTCCTGGGAGGTACCCCTCCTGGCCCCTGCAGGAAAGATCGGCAGAGAGAGACCCAGCCCCACCACGCACCTGGGCAGGAGCAAGAGGTCTCAGTCATCACTTCCACTGGCACTTAGGGAGTGAGCCCTGGCCGCCAGGCACACCCTGGGTGAGGATAGTCAGGGGCAGTGAGAAGGACATTCAAGCCATCCACCCAGTCCTCTCTACCCTTCAGACAACCTGCTTCTCCCCGCAAGCCCACCCAGCTCACTCCTTCTGATGCCCTAGGTTCTCCCTGAGCCCCTGGCCCCAGCCCCGCCCTCCAGCATTTCCACATTGCCCTGTTCTCTGTTCTGACCAAGCAGAGCATTGGCTCAGCTGGAGCACAGACACAGCCTGCAGGGGTGGAGGTCACACTGCAAGCAGTGGGGATGATGGGTGACCCTCCTCCTGTCCTTCAGATGGGCTTCCTGGTAGACAGAACTGCTCCCCCACGGCCATGCCAACAATGCACACTTCATCCGCCTTTCCTCCTCCTTGGAAGGGTCTCACTCTCCTTGCCCCCTTGGGTCTGCCCCCTAATTAGCCCCCTGTCCCCAAGCCCTTGTCCCTGGCTCTGTCTCGGGGATGCTAAGACAACCCCACCCAGTCCGAGATCTCTCAGGGTCTTAGTGGCAGCCCGACTGCTTTATTTTCACACCCTCCTGTGCTGCCTATAGCAGCATCAATCACTGGGTCCGAAGCAGGACCTGTAGGTGGGGCTCCAGTTCATTTATTGATGAATGGATGGACAGTTAGGTCTGACTGACTCAGGACTGGCAGCTTGATTGACATTGTTTTCTTATTGGTCACTAACTTATGGAATTTTGGGATGAACAGGCATTTTTGGGGGCTTCGTGTAGATATGAGTCTAAGGAGAGAAGGAGGCAAGATTTGGATGCTTGTCCCAGGATTTCTGAGAGGTGCTGCCAGGCGTCAAGCACTGTCTGCTCCAGATGGCACCCCCCCCCACTAAGGAACGAAATTCACCCCTAAGGACTAGTTAGGGGGTGCCCCTAAACCCCAAGAGAGGGAAGGACCAAGGTGCCTTCCTAGGAAAAACAAACTAACAAAACAAAGATTTTACTCATAAAAGCACACTATTGCATATGGGTAACAAAGCTGGCTTTTTAAATAGGTTTCCCACGATGAACTTACAAAATAGGTCAGCTCCTGGGCCCTTCTTGCTCTCATTTTGCACCAGGGAAACAGACTCAAAGAGGTGAGGTGAGCTGCCCAGGGTCACATGGCTGTTTGCTTGGAGCCCAGTGCAGAGGCCTGGGAACTGGAGTCTGTGTCCAGGTCACATCCGGGTACAGGAGGCCGCCTACTTTCACACCATGAATCCAACCCAGAGAGCCCTGGGGCCTCCTGGGACAGATAGCCCATAAAATCCAGTGGAGTTATCAATATGTACAAAGAGAAAACAAAAGCAGAGCATATTGGGAAAAAGTATCCTCATGAAAAACAAGATTAGTCATTCGAGGGAGAAAGAACAGAGAACATTAAAATAGGACAGAAAGTAATTCCCTTTGACAGCCCCCAAAAGCCAGGCTCCACCGCGATATTTTCCATTTTGGTACAATTTGTAAAGTTGCCCTTTTCCCCCCTCCCTCCTCCTCTTCTCCCCTGCCTGTGGTTTATGGTTACACACAGGAAGAGCCATTCCTCTCTTGCTGCCCATTTGGTTTTCGGGAGTGTTTCTGCTATTGCTCCACATCCATTTGTCTTACTTGTTTTTAAGGGAACTTACGTCCAACTCCAGGGGTCAAAAATCACAAAGATCTAGTGAAAGTTTTTAAGAAGAAAAATGGCAAAATGAAATTTTGCCTCCCAATGTCCTCAACCTTGAGATTTTAATTCATGTCCTGAAATGACAACATGGCCAGGGCTGTCATAGGGTTAGTGTGTAGGAGGTCCCGAGCGTTCTTAAGTTGCCTCCAAGCATTTGGGGCTCAGGAGAATGTAGGAAGGGGTCTCAGAAAGGTGTCAGAGGTGTTTCTAGTGAGGGTCTTGTCTGAGAGGATCTGGGGTCAGCCATTTGGAAAACTGAAGGTCGCACAGTAAACTCTTCTTGGACCTATTTCCTTGCTGGGTCCTTCCCAGAAACCCATCCATCTGAAACATAATCTCCGTTTTTCACATAAAAAAGAAAATCACTGGTTCTCCTTTCCCCCAGGAGTTTACGGAATGTAAATGAACTTTTCACGCCACACTGAACCCAGATGCAGAAGATCATCTCACACCAACCAGATAAAAATATGATTAAACAATATTTTCCCAAGCATCTTCCTCCCATTTAATATCTTCCATCAGATATCTCGCTTAGATCTGAGTAGATGTGCCGAAAATCCAGAATTACAGTTAACTCTTCTTGGCTCCCTGTATGTGACCAAAGAGAAATTGAGGCTCCTTTTCTGCCCTGGGGAGCACGTAGCTCTTGGCATGACATAGCTCTCATAATTACACTACCTTAACCTAATAGAAGAGGGTAAACACATTATTTTGCAAGAAATTATGTTTCTTAATGAATTAATAATAGGTTACAATTCTCAATTCAACAAGCAGGGAAATACAGTTTAAAATAAGGGTAAGCAACTGCATTATAATTAATTGGTGTTTGCAGTGCCGTGTTTAACAATGCATTAGTGCTGATTGCAGGGAAGGAAGGGGAAACCATGGGCAGGGGTGGACCTCGCTGCTGGGGAGTTCACGTGGGGGACAGAAGAGGAGAAGAGGCTGCGATTAACAGCCCTGGAATAACAATGGCTAGTTCCTACCCTCTGGCCCCAGCCATCCTGGGATTCCGAGTCTTCACCATCGTCCTCTTCTGTGGCAGCACACCTCACCCTTGTGATGACTTCCTGTAGATAGTCTCCATCAAACTCATCCTTGAATTTGAGTGTCCACCTTTGTTGATATTCTTTTGGAATCAAATATAATTTGTCCTAAATGGAACTCCTGGCCTCATACACTACGACCCTGCCCACTACAGCCTTCTCACACCACCTCAACCCAAAGTCAGCAGTCCCTTTTCTGGATCCCTACAGAGTAAAGAATTTGGCTTTGCCCAAAGAGGATCTGGCCTTTGACCTCAGGTTCTGGGACGTGATTTTTTTTTTATCATACCTGAAAGGCACATCTTTGTTTAGCATGGAGGCTGGACACACAGATTCATGAGGTGAAGGCTGGCTGTTGTCATCAGTCAAACTGGAGACAGAGTCCAACGATGTGAGCAATGTATCTATCAACCATGCTTATGCAATGAGGCCCTAGTAAAAACTCTGGAGAGTGAAGGTAGAGTGAGTTTCCCTGGTTGGCAATACTTCATGCATGTTGTCACATTGATGCAGGAAAGTCACGCGTCCTGACTCCAAGGGGAGAAGACCATGGAAACTTCACATTTGAACCCTCCCAGGCTCTACCCTACATACTTCTTCCTTTAGCTTATTTTAATTTTTACATTATTTTTGTAATAAGCTGTAACCATGAGTGTAACAGCTTTCACTGAGTTCTGGGAGACTTTCTAGAGAATTATCAAACCTGAGGGTAGATTTGGGAACCCTCTGGATGTGTAGTTGGCATCAGAAGTCAGGGTGGTCTTGTGGAACATCATGACCCCAACTCTGCAGTTTGACTAGCTCTGGGCAATCTCCAATGTTTTCCAAAGTTGTGTTTCCTATTCTCCAGATTTGAGCTCTGGCACTGTCTCTTGCTATCTCATTTGATATTTGGGATGATTTAGCATGTGTTATATGTGGTTGGGTCTTCATTTTTCTTTGAAGAATTACACAAAGCATTTGTCTTCGCTGCAGTTTCCCAGCTTTTAGATCTAAGGAAAATCTTGGCTCAACCACCTTCTGGATTCTAGGTGATGGCTCAGAACTTGGAGCATAGCCAAGTTTGAAGAATAGTTCAAACTAAGTGTTATAGAGCCATCAGCAACAGAGATGGACACATTCACCCTCTGTAAGAGTCATGGTATCTATGGCCTGCTGAGGGCCCATTGCTGGGTTTCTCCTAGAGGTCCAAAGAGGGAATCAAAAATTTACTGGAAAGAGAGTTGGCCTGAGCCACAGGAGGCAAGGGTTGACCTATGTGTTTTATCTCCATCCTTTTCCCTCATTTGTTCCAAGGGCATACTGAACATCCAATAATTCCTTAAATGTGTTGTGCTGCTTTCTACAGGGTATAGTAGATGATGAAAGTCTTGCGTTAGCTAGGGAAAGAGAAAGGAAGGAGAAAGAGGAGGAGGAGGAGAAGGAGGAAGAGAGAAAAGAAGGGAGAGTTTGCTATTTGGAAAGAACATCTTTTGTGCAGCCATACCTGAGTACCTGAAGGGGTCAGTGACAGCTCCAGAGACTGGATGAAATTTAGATTCCCATCAGCTCTAATGCCCTGCAACTGCACCCCCGTCCCATGGAGATCCCTTGGGCTCGCAGATGTCCTGCAGGTGATTTTCCCAACCACACTTTCTGAGTCCACACTACCTTGTGCCTGAAGCTTAGTCAAAATGCAGGAGTGGGGCTAAGAACCAGTATGTGATAGTCCCTGCTAGCAGGTGTGTGAGTTACTAGGTTTTCAAGTAAAATGCACCTGTCAAGGGATTTTCATGCCCCTGAACAATTTAACGGTGATGGAGAGTCTTGAAGCACCTTGTAGCTCAGACAGGCCTGGATCTGAACAACGTGTCTGCCACTTTCTTATTCACCTGGCCTCAGGTGTGTTTGTTTCCTTATGTGTAAAATGGGGATGGATCACTTGCATTTCAGGGTGGTGGTAGCATTAAGTAAAATGATGCAGGTGAAGGGCTAAGCCCAGTGTCTGCCTCAAGGAACTGTTTCTAGTTTAAAATGGGATAAAGGAGAGGATACCTCTCCACCACTTTAGGTGATGACCAAGGCAAACAGCTTCTGAAAGGCTAATAATATCCATCCGTAAAGACTACAAGCACAACACAGGTGAAAGAAAATAATCTCGAGCAGCTGCCTCTCTCAGAACAAACACAGTTCTGTTGGTTTGGACCTGGTGGTGATCTTGGCCTTTATTTGTTATTAACCTAAGCAGAAGAATTCAAATAAACTTGCTGTCAGGAGCATATTTCTCCCTAAATCCAGAGCATAATAAAAAGCAATGACTGATCTGGATGTCAGACGAGTAATTGAAAATTCTACTTGCAGCAAATACAAATAGTACTCACTGTTAAAAAGACAATATATTCCAGAAGGAGAGAAAAATCACAAGATGACCAGCTCTATAACTTCTCGTTGACTCTCAGTGTGGTGAATTTTGGGACTTGAATTGGAAAGAAAATTCAACTCTAATGTTTTCCTCCCAGAAATTTTTCAAGGAGGGACCCTCCCTTGAGGAGGAAAAACGGCAATTTATAAGTTGAAACAAAGACATTTTTGGTTTTCATAAGATTGGGTTATGTATAAATTTATGGTGATCAGAACTTGTTGCAAGTAATAAACAGTCATCTCAAACTGGCTTAAGTAAAGGTGGGGCAGGGGGATTTTAACTCACATACTTGGGAGAGGCAGGGGTAGACAGACCTCAAGGCATGTTGGATCCAGAAGATCCAAAGATGTGCATGACATATAGCTTTCATCTGTCAGCTCTATTTGTCCCTGTTCAATCAGATTCCCTGGTAGGTCTCTGCAGGATACTCAGGCAATATTATGAGCTAAGGGTTGGGCAGTGTCTGCCCATAGCAGATGCTCATTAAGTATTACGGACTAGATCACTTATATCTTCTTCGGGGTGCTCCTATAATGGAGGGTGCAGTTATCTGCTCCGCTTCCCTGGTGAGGAAACTGAGGAACACAGAAGCACCACTGGAACCCAGGTGGTCTGCCCCCAACGTCCATGCACTAACTCTCCATCATTCCTAGACTCTATTTCTCTAGCTCCCAGCCAATGGAGGAGGAAAACTCTTTTCAAAGTTTCAACGACATGGGAGTCTCTAATTGGACCTGCTGATGTCACATCATCATCCTTGACTCAATCACTGTGGTTGAGGGAGTGGAATATTCGCATTGGCCAGCCTGGGTTACCCGCCCACTTCTGTGATGCAGAGGGAGGTGATGGGGCTCTGTGATTGACAAGTCTCCAAAAGGCACCAAAAGCAGTGGATGGGAAATTATGCCAGCGCCATCCATGATCCCCTTGCAGACCAGTCGGCCATGAGTACTCTCCAAGTGAACACTAGTGTGTGTGTCGGAGTGTGGGAGAGGACATGCAGGGGGAGGGCCAGTGTTTGTGGGGAGGTGGACCTAGTAGATGCTAGTCTCTCTTTGGCACCCTGCCTCCAATTTCTGAAAAGCAGAATATCCAATAGGCTCCTGGCATTCAAGAGACTTGTTGACTAAAGAGAAGGGTGCTTTGAACGCATTGGAATTATTTGCAGAGCCCTCACGTGAACCCAAGGCTTTGGGACTTCATGAATACGGTGCCAAATTGGAACTTGGAGAGACATGAATGTGCTCGTGTATCTCAGAGAGCCTTCTGTGGCAGCCCAATTCAATCATATTGTTCAAAAAGATAAATGTGAGAACCAGTTATCGGACACAAGCTGTCCCTAGATCTTCCAAGACTCAGTCTGGTTTGGGATTAATGAACCAAAATGCTAACTAGTGGAGATCCTTTCCATGAGCAGCATCTGGCCCAAGGTAAAAGACACCCTTCTTCCTGATTGTTGAGCAGACTGTAGAAAAATCTTCACATTTAATATTCATAGTCTGTCTCCCATCTTCCTTGTAATAAATTGGTCTAACATCTTGCACAGCTATGTCATTAAGAGGGAGACTAAACTCCAGATGCCAGTTAAAATGCACAAAAATAATATAGAACTAGGTACATAAAATATAAGCTGATTCCTTCATCTATACTAATGGACTTTAAAGAGAGAAAATAACTGAGGATAAATACCAGGCACATTAGAAATTAAAATTAGGTTGCAAACTCCCCAATTCATACAAGAAGTTCAGTGTACAAGAATGATTCACGGGAGCAATTCTTAGGAATAAAGTCTCACTTTTTGTGATTTTCGGAGTGGCAGAACTTCATAAAAATGAAATAAATCACAATGTACACTTTGATGCCTGTCTCTTTTACTCAAAGTAATGTTTTTGAGATATTTTTATTTGAATGATGCTCAAAGTAATGTTTTTGAGATATTTTTATTTGAATAAGCAGTTTATTCTCTTTTCACAACTGAGTAATTTAACCTTGTATGAACACATCACAAAACACTTATCCATTCACTTAATAATGTACATTTGGGTTAGTTCAAGTGTGAGGTATTATGAACAAAGATATTGTGAATATTAACTCACCTGTCTTT
>NC_041216.1:28687186-28816508 GCF_002837175.3 Physeter macrocephalus
TAACTATTTCCTTTCCCATATTAGGGAAGTTTTCAACTATAATCTCTTCAAATATTTTCTCAGTCCCTTTCTTTTCTCTTCTTCTTCTGGGACCCCTATAATTCGAATGTTGGTGCGTTTAATGTTGTCCCAGAGGTCTCTGAGACTGTCCTCAGTTCTTTTCATTCTTTTTTCTTTATTCTGCTCTGCAGTAGTTATTTCCACTATTTATCTTCCACGTCACTTATCCGTTCTTCTGCTTCAGTTATTCTGCTATTGATCCCTTCTAGAGTATTTTTAATTTCATTTATTGTGTTGCTCATCGTTGCTTGCTTCCTCTTTATTTCTTCTAGGTCCTTGTTAAATGTTTCTTGCATTTTGTCTATTCTATTTCCAAGATTTTGGATCATCTTTACTATCATTATTCTGAATTCTTTTTCAGGTAGACTGCCTATTTCCTCTTCATTTGTTAGGTCTGGTGGGTTTTTACCTTGCTCCTTCATCTGCTGTGTGTTTTTCTGTCTTTTCATTTTGCTTATCTTACTGTGTTTGGGGTCTCCTTTTTGCAGGCTGCAGGTTCGTAGTTCCCGTTGTTTTTGGTGTCTGTCCCCAGTGGCTAAGGTTGGTTCAGTGGGTTGAGTAGGTTTCTTGGTTGGGGTGACTAGTGCCTGTGTTCTTGTGGATGAGGCTGGATCTTGTCTTTCTGGTGGGCAGGTCCACGTATAGTGGTGTGTTTTGGGGTGTCGGTAGCCTTATTATGATTTTAGGCAGCCTCTCTGCTAATGGATGGGGCTGTAGTCCTGTCTTGCTAGTTGTTGGGCATAGGGTGTCCAGCACTGTAGCTTGCTGGTCGTTGAGTGAAGCTGGGTCTTGGTGTTGAGATGGAGATCTCTGGGAGATTTTCGCCATTTGATATTACGTGGATCTGGGAGGTCTCTTGTGGACCAGTGTCCTGAAGTTGGTTTTCCCACCTCAGAGACACAGCCCTGACGCCTGGCTGGAGCACTAAGAGGCTTTAATCCACACGGCTCAGAATAAAAGGGAGAAAAAAGAGAAAGAAAGAAAGGAAGGAAGGAAGGAAGGAAGGATGGAAGGAAGAAAGCAAGAAAGGAAGGAAGGAAGGAAGAGAGGAAGGAAGGAAGGAGGGAAGGAAGAAAGGGAGGAAGACAGGAAGAAAGGAAGGAAGAAAGGAGGGAAGAAAGAAAGGAAGAAAGGAAGAAAGAAAGGAAGAAAGAAATAAAGAAGACAAAATAAAGTAGAATAAAATAAAGTTATTAAAATAAAAAATAATTATTAATAAGAAAAATTTTAAAAAGAAAAAGAAAACAAAATGGTTCGGTCAGAACCCTAGGACAAATGGTGGAAACAAAGCTATACAGACAAAATCTCACACAGCAGCACACACATACACACTCACAAAAAGAGAAAAAGGGGAAAATAATACTATATCCGGCTCCCAAAGTCCACCTCCTCAACTTGGGATGATTCGCTGTCTATTCAGGTATTCCACAGGTGCAGGGCACTTCAAGTTGATTGTGGAGATTTAATCCACTGCTTCTGAGGCTGCTGGGAGAGATCCCCCCGCCTCTCTTCTTTGTTCGCACAGGTCTGGCGGCAGCAGCGGCCTTAGCGTCTCATGCCCGTCTCTGGGGTCCACGCTGATCGCCGCGGCTCGTGTCCGTCTCTGGAGCTTCTTTAAGCAGCGCGCTTAACCCCCTCTCCTCGCGCACCAGGAAGCAAAGAGGGAAGAAAAGGTCTCTTGTCTCTTCGGAAGCTCCAGACTTCAACCGGACTCCCTCCTGGCCAGCCGTGGCGCACTAGCGCCGGCGCACTAACCCCTCCAGGCTGTGTTCACACCGCCAACCCCAGACCTTTCCCTGCAATCCGACCAAAGCCCGAGCCGCAGCTCCCAGCCCCCGCCCGCCCCGGCGGGTGAGCAGACGAGCCTCTCGGGCTGGTGAGTGCCGGTCGGCGCCGATCCTCTGCGGAAATCTCTCCGCTTTGCCCTCCGCACCCCGCTGCTGCGCTCTCCTCCGCGACTCCGGAGCTTCCCCCCTCCGCCACCCACAGTCTCCGCCCTCAAAGGGGCTCCTAGTGTGTGGGAACCTTTCCTCCTTCACAGGTCCCTCCCATGGGTGCAGGTCCCATCCCTATTCTTGTGTCTCTGTTTATTCTTTTTTCTTTTGCCCTACCCAGGTACGTGGGGAGTTTCTTGCCTTTTGGGAGGTCTGAGGTCTTCTGCCAGCGTTCGGTGGGTGTTCTGTAGGAGCAGTTCTACGTGTAGATGTATTTCTGATGTATCTGTGGGGAGGAAGGTGATCTCCGCGTCTTACTCTTCCGCCATCTTCTCTCCGATCCGTCCACCAGTACCACCTGTCTTTCTTATAAGCATGTATTTTCATTTACCCGGGTGGAGAGTACCTGGGGGTAGAAATGATGGGTAGATATATGCTAAATTCTTTTTTATTTTGAAATGGTTTTCTTGATGTTTAATTTACTGCCATAAAGTCACTCATTTAAAGATTCGTGTTGATTTTTCTGCAAATGTGCAGTTTCGTAACCATCACGATCCCATTTTAGAACAATTCCATCACTGAACAAGGTTCTGCAGTCTTTACTGTATTGGCTGCATTTGACAAAGTCAGTCCCTCTTGCTTGAAATGCTTCTATTACTTAGTTTCCAGTTAAGTAAATTCTACTCTTTTTATGATTTGTTTTTTCATGTTTTTTTTTCTTCACTGGTCTTTCCTTTTCTGTCTCCATTGCTGATTTCTATTTTCCTCCCAAACCTCTCAACATTAGTTTTGACCCAGGATGTAGTTCTTGGACCACTTTTAACCTCAGCCATTCATCCCCTTGCTGACCTTACCCAGTCTCCTGGCTTCTTAAAAATTTTTTATGGTATTTTAGTCTTGGAGTTCCAACCTTGTACCTTACACACAGTGACCTAGACCTGCCAAATATATATTTGTTAGATAAACCAATGGAACATAGAACTGGTGGGAAATATCATGAGCTTAGATTCTAGTCATCATATAAGATAAGGAGGAGTTTGATCAAAGCTATGAGAGCAATACAAACAAATTAGTATTGGGTTCAAAAGAAGAACAGAAAATGTGTACTTAAGACCAAGCTGGTCAGACCCATTGACCACTGCACCCAACATAACTGGGACATAGAATCCTCATCACATATTGATGACAGAAGAATTGGCAATAGTAGAAGTGCAATTTGTCTTTTTGTTAGCATCTTTTTTTTTTAAGGAAAAGTTTTCTAAATTCAAAAGATACTTCCATTGGAGAAAAAATGGAATTAGAGTATGAGCTATTGTCTCTTTTTACTGAGAATAAGAAAAAAAATCCCACTTTTATAAAAGTAGTTTGTTCCAAAAAACAACTTCCATCAACATTTAGCAATTTATCTAACACCTCAGCATATTAATCTATTATTGCCTGGTGCATATTTTAATAGATTTTAGATTTATGTATGAGGTAATTGTGCAAATATATATTTCCCTTTTGATAAGCAATCTGGGAAGATACCAGAACACAAGAAGCATAATTTGTTTACTATATATTCTACTTCTCCATACTTAAAAAAAATATTTTTAAACCAGGGAAACAGTACATAATAGTACATTGCAGTTTGGCTTATGATTTCTTTAAACAAGATTTACATAGAGGTTAAAATTAGCATCTGGGTGCTGCTATTGAATCACATATCAGTTGATTCCTACAAAATTATTTAACATAATATTCTATTTTTTAAAGATAAACTTATCAGAATCATACATTTTTATTTAAAATTGATTTCTTCTCTATAATTGATAGTCTTTTCAATGAGTTTAAATTCTCCCTAGTTTCAATGATGGTGATGTAAAGTTCAGGGTGAGTATTTTTTAAAGCTGACCGTTATTGTTATTTAATAAAATGCATTGTATTCAAGAGTCAGTATATTTTAGTTTCTGCAGCATTACTGTCTTTATAAAATTACTGAAAGTATGTGTTTGTATATTTGTGAAATTCTTTTTTGAACAAAAAGACATAGACAAGGTTAGAATAAAGTCTAATACTCAGTGTTGGTATAACATTATAATTTATGAGGTAATAGTCTGTTCACAATATTTAACTATACTGAACAAGACTCTATGGGCTTATGCATTACAATACTTTAAAAAATTACTTTTTTTTTCAGTAATGCACTTTATTTATTTATTTATTATTTATTTTTACCTTTTGACCCCCTTCACCCATTTCTCCCACCACCCACCTCTGGCAATCACCAGTCTGTTCTCTGTATCCATGGGCTTTCCCCCCCTCTTTTTAAAAAGATTTCATATATGAGAGATCATATGGTGTTTGTTGTCTACAGTCTGACTTATTTCACTTAGCATAATGCCCTGGAAGTCCACCCATGTTGTCGCAAATGGCAAGATTTTATTCTTTTTTTATGGCTGAATAATAGTCCATTGTATTTGACCCTCGAACAACATGGATTTGAGCTGTGCAGGTCCACTTATATGCAGATTTCTTTCACTAAATATGTATTACAGTACTACATGATCCTTGGCTGGTTGAATCCACAGATGCAGAACTGCAGATATGAAAGGCCATTAGTGAAGTTATACTCTGAGTTTTGACAGCACAGAGATTGGCACAACCCAACACTCGTGTTATTCAAGGGTCAACTGTGATGCCACAATTTCTGTATCCATTCATCCATCAGTGGACACTTAGGTTGCTTCTACATATTGTCTATCATAAACAATGCTGCAATGAATGTGGGGATGCTTACATCTTTCAAGTTAGTGTTTTCATTTTCTGGATAAATACCCAGACATGGAACTGCTGGATCATATGGTAGTTCTAATTTTAATTTTTTTTAATACTCCATGTTGTTTTCCATAGTGGCTGCACCAATTTACAATCCCAGAAACAGTACACAAGTGTCCCCTTTTCTCTACACCCTCCCAAACACCTGTTACTGCTTGTCTTTTTTTTTTTCTTATGAAGCAGATATTTCTTCTTTTTTTTTTAAATAGATCTTTATTGGAGTATAATTGCTTCACAATGCTGTGTTAGTTTCTGTTGCACAACAAAGCAAATCAGCCATATGCATACATATGTCCCCGTATCCCTTCCCTCTTGAGCCTCCCTCCTATTCTCCCTATCCCATCCCTCTAGGTCATCACAAAGCACTGAGCCGATCTCCCTGTGCTATGCTGCTGCCATTCTAACAGGTGTGAGGTAGTATCTCATTGTGGTTTTGATTTGCATTTCTCTGATGGTTAATGACATTGAGCATATTTTCATGTACTTGTTGGTCATCTGTATCTCTTCTTTGGAAAAATGTCTATTTAGATCATCCCATTTTTAAAATCATATTTTTTTTTGCTATTGAGTTGTGTGAGTTCTTTATATATTTTGCATATTTTTCCCTTATCAGATGTATGGTTTGCAAATATTTTCTCCCATTCAGTAGGTTGCCTTTTCATTTCGTTGATAGCTTCCTTTGCTGTGCAGAGCTATTTAGTATGATGTAGTTCCACCTATTTATTTTTGTTTTTGTTGCTTTTGCTTTTGGTGTCAGATTTAGGGCTTCCCTGGTGGCGCAGTGGTTGCGCGTCCGCCTGCCGATGCAGGGGAACCGGGTTCGCGCCCCGGACTGGGAGGATCCCACATGCCGCGGAGCAGCTGGGCCCGTGAGCCATGGCCGCTGGGCCTGCGCGTCCGGAGCCTGTGCTCCGCAATGGGAGAGGCCACAACAGTGAGAGGTCCCCGTACCACAAAAAAAAAAAAAAAAAAAAAAAAGATTTAAAATATCATCACCAAGACCTATGTCAAGGAGCTTACAACCTATGTTTTGTTATATGAGTTTTCTGGTTTTAGGGCTTAAGTTCAAGACTTTAACTCATTTTGAGTTAACTGTTGGGTAAGGTGTGAGATAGTAGTTGAATTTCATTATTTTGCACATGGCTGTCCAGTTTCCCATACCACTTATTGATGAGACTGTTCTTTGTGCATTATATATTCTTGGCTCCTTTGTCATTAATTAACTGACCATATATATGTAGGTTTATTTCTGGGCTCTCTATTCTGTTCCATTGATCTATGTGTCTGTTTTTATGACAATACCATACTGTTTTAGTTACTATAGATTTGCAGTAAGTTTAAAATCAAGGAGTATGAGGCCTCCAGCTATATTCTTCTTTCTCAGGATTGCTTTAGCTCTTCAGGTTTTTTTGTAGTTCCATGAAAATTTTAGGATTATTTGTCCTATTTTCTTAGAAAATGCAATTGAAATTTTGATAGGAATTTCATTGAATATGTAAATTGCTTTTAGTAGTATGGAAATTTTAAAAACATTGATTCTTCCACCGCATGATCACAGAGTATCTTTTCATTTATTTGTATATTCTTCAGTTTCTTTCATCAATGTCTTGTACTTTTCAATATACAGTTCTTTCATCTCCTTGGTTAAGTTTATTCCTAGGTATTTTATTCTTTTTAATGCAATTGTAAATGGGATTATTTTCTTTCTCATAGTTCATTATTGGTATATAGAAATACAACAGATTTCTGTGTATTGATTTTGTATTCTGCAACTTTATTAAATTTGTTTATTCTAACAATTTTTGATGGAGTCTTTAGGGTTTTCTATATATAATATCATGTCACCCACAAATAGTGACAGTTTTGTTTCTTCCTTTCCAATTTGGAAGCTTTTATTTCTTTTTTCTTGCCTAATTGTTCTAGCTAGGCCTTCCAATACTAAGTTTAATACAAGTGACAAGAGTGGGCATTCTTGTCTTGTTCCTGATCTTAGCGGGAATGCTTTCAGCTTTTTACCATTGAGTATGTTAGCCGTGGGCTTACCATATGTGGCCTTTATTATGCTGAGGGACATTCCCTCTATACCTACTTTGTTGAGATTTTTTAATGATAAATGAATGTTAAATTTTGTCAGATGCTTTTTTTGCATCTATTGACATGATAATATGATTTTTATCTATCATTTTGTTAATGTGGATTATCACATTGACTGATTTGTGGATGTTGAACCATCCTTGCATCCCTGGACTAAATCCCACTTGATCATGGTGTATGATCCTTTTAATATGTTGCTGAATTGAGTTTGCTAATATATTGTTGAGAATTTTTGTGTCTATATTCATCAGGAATGCTAGCCTGTAATTTTCTTTTCTTGTGGCATCCTTTTGGTATCAGTGTAATGCTGGCCTCATAAAATGAATTTGGGAGAGCTCCCTTCTCTTCTATTTTATGTAAGAATTTGAGAAGGATTGATATTAATTCCTTCTTGAATGTTTGATAGAATTCACCAGTGAAGCCATCTGGTCCTGGACTTGTGTTTGCTGGGAGGTTTTTGATTATGGATTCAATTTCTGTACTAGTAATCAATCTGCTCAGGTTTTCTATTCCATCATAATTCAGTCTTGGTAGATTGTATGTTACTAGAAATTTATCCATTTATTCCAGGTTGTCCAATTTGTTGGTGTATAATAGTTCACAATAGTATCTTATGATTCTTTGTGTTTCTGTGGTATCAGTTGTAAACATTTCATCTTTCATTTCTCATTTTATTTATTTGAGTTCTCTCTCTTTTCTTGGTGAGTCTGGCTAAAGTTTTGCCAATTTTGTTTATCATTTCAAAGAACTAGCTCTTAGTTTTATTGATCTTCTCAATTGTCTTTTAGTCTTTATTTCACTTTTTTTCTGTTTTAATCTTTGTTATTTCCCTCCTCCTACTTTAGGCTTGATTTCTTCTTCTGTTTCTAGTTCCTTGAGGGGTAAAGTTAGATTTTTTTTTTTTAATTTGAGACCTTTCTTGTTTGTTGAGGTAGGCATTTATTGCTATGAACTTCCCTTTTAGAACTGCTTTTCCTACATCCCACAAACTTTGATGTTATATTTCCATTTTCATTTGTCTCAAGGTAATTTTTGATTTCTCTTTTGATTTCTTCTTTGACCTATTGATTGTTCAGTAACATGTTATTTAATCTCCACATATTTGTAAGTTTCCCTGTTTTCTTCATGTAATTAATTTCTAGTTTCATATTATTGCTGGTGGAAAGATGCTTGATATGATTTCAGTCCTCTTAAATTTATTAAGACTTGTTTTGTGGCCTAACATATGATCTATCCTGGAAAATGTTCCATGTGCACTTGAAAAGAGTGTGAATTCTGCTGCTTTTGTTCTGGTCTAACATGTTTAAGGCTGTTGTTTCCCAATTGCTTTTCTGTCTAGATGACTTATCGATTGATGTAAGTGAGGTATTAAGATCCCCCACTATTATCCTATTGCTGTCTATTTCTCCCTTTAGATGTTTACTGTTTGCTTTATATATTTAGGTGTTCCTATGTTGGGTGCATAAATATTTATAAATGTTATATTATCTTGTTGGATTGACCCTTTTATCATTAAGTAATGCTCATATTTGTCTCTTATTAAAGTCTTTGTTTTAAAGTCTATTTTTTCTGCTATAAGTATAACTACTCTAGCTTTCTTTTGGATTCCATTTGCATGCAATATGTTTTTCCATCTCTTCACTTTCAGTCTGTGTGTGTCCTTGCATCTAAAGTGTGTCTCTTGTAGGTAGCACATAGATTTTTTTAATCCATTCTGCCAGTCTAAGTCTTTTTTTTTTGCGGTACGTGGGCCTCTCACTGTTGTGGCCTCTCCCGTGTGGAGCACAGGTTCCGGATGTGCAGGCTCAGCAGCCATGGTTCACGGGCCTAGCCGCTCTGCAGCATGTGGGATCTTCCTGGACCGGGGCACGAACCCGTGTCCCCTGCATCGGCAGGCGGACTCTCAACCACTGCGCCACCAGGGAAGCCCAGTCTATGTCTTTTGATTGAAACATTTGGTCCATTTACATTTAAAATAATTACTAATAAGTATGTACTTTTTGCCATTATGTTAATTGATTACTGGTTTTGTAGTTCCTCTTGTTCTCTTCTTTTGCTTTCTTCTTTTGTGGTTTGAAGAGTTTCTTAATGGTATACTTATATTAATTTCTCTTTATATTTTGTGTTTTTACTGTAGGTTTTTGCTTTGTGGTAACCATGAGACTGACATATAACAACTTATATCTATAACAGTTTATTTTATGTTAATAACAACCATTTATTTTATGTTGATCCCATTCTGAAACTCAACATTTTTACCCCCCACACACATTTTATGTTTTTGATGTTACATTCTACATCTTTTTTATCTTTTGTGTTCCTTAACTTATTATTGTAGTCAAAGTTATTGTTATTACTTTTGTCTTTTAACCTTCATACGAGCTTTACAAGTGATTAATTCACTACCTTTACTATATATTTTCCTATCCAATTAGATTTATTCTTTCATATGTTTTCTTGTTACTAATTTGCACCCTTTTTTTCAGGTTAAAGAAGTTCCTTTGGTATTTCTTGTAAGGTCAGTTTAGTGGTGATGAACTCCTTCAGCTTTTGCTTATCTGGAAAATTCTTTATTTCTCTTTCAATTCTGAATTATAAGTTCACCAGACAGAGTATTCTTGGTTGGAAGATTTTTCTTTCAGCACTTTGAATATTTCATGCCACTCTCTTCTGACTTGCAAAGTTTCTGCTGAAAACTCTGCTGATAGTCTTATGGGAGTTCCCTTGTGTGTAACTAGTTGTTTTTCTCTTGCTGCTATTAATACTCTCTACTTGTCTTTAACTTTTGATATTTTAATTATAATGTATTTTTTATATATATACGTACACACACACACATATATATTCAGCTTCTTTTCCATTATAGGTTATTACAAGGTATTGAATATAGTTCCCTGTGCTGTACAGTAAATCCTTGTTATCTGTTTTATATATAATAGTATCTATCTGTTAATCCCATACTCCTAATTTATCCCACCCCTACCTTTCCCCTTTGGTTACCATAAGTTTGTTTTCTATGTCTCTGTTTCTGTTTTGCAAATAAATTGATTTGTATTACTTTTCAGATTCCACATATAATTGATATCATATAATATTTGTCTTTCTCTGTCTGACTTACTTCACTTAATATAATGATAGTCTCTAGGTCCACCCATGCTATTTTCCATTTCTTTGTTGAAGTTCTCACCATTCTTCTCCCCAGTTCAGTGAATGTCTTTATGACAATTACTTTAAACTCTTTATCAGGTAAATTCCTTATCTCTGTTTCGTTAAGGTTTTTTACTGAGGTTTTATCATGTTCTTTCATTTGGAACGTATTCCTCTGATCCTTCATTTTGCTTTACTCTCTGTGTTGGTTTTTATACAGTAGAGGAAACAATGACCTCTTTAGTCCTAAAGGAGTGGCCTCATGTAGGAGGTGAAGCTTGTTCAATCCTGCCCCAGCTCTTTGTTGTCTCTCAAACTTTTATGCATGTCCAAGCAGACTATTATACTTTTTTTTTTAATTTTTTTTTTTTTTTTTTTTTTTTTTTTGCGGTACGCGGGCCTCTCACTGTCGTGGCCTCTCCCGTTGTGGAGCACAGGCCCCGGACGCGCAGGCCCAGCGGCCATGGCTCACGGACCCAGCCGCTGTGCGGCATGTGGGATCCTCCCGGACCGGGGCACGAACCCGTGTCCCCTGCATCGGCAGGCGGACTCTCAACCACTGCGCCACCAGGGAAGCCCTATTATACTTTTAATAGCTCCCAGTGTTTGAGGATGTGCCAAGCTTTTCAGTGTCCCTGAGGGGAGGATCTCAGCACCTATTTCAGGCTGTTTGGAAGCCAGACTCAGGCAGCAGGTTTTACAAGTACGCACATATATACAGTCTTTTGGGACTGCAAGTGTAAGCTACATTGGGCTATGGGTCTTGTGGAGTCCCCTATATGGCAGCTGCAAAAATTGGGGTTCCCGAGGAGTGTGTAAGCAGTTTTCTGGTAGATATCAGTGAGTTGCAGAGGGAGAGTGTCAAGATGATGTCTACAGCCTATGTTCATTGATAGCAGCTTTGTAGGTCACTAGGTGTGTGCCAAACCTGAAGCCTGCTCCTCAGGCTGAAGCTCCAGGACAAGCAGGGGCCTCCTTCATAGACAGATGGAGGCTGGGGTGTGCCTCAATCTTCTGTCTGTACAATGCCCTGGGGGCGTCCCCTTGCCAATAACTGTCTCTCTGACTGCCACAGTCCCATGGGACTCAGGAATGCAAGCCCCGCCCACCCCCTTGGTCACCAGAGACAGTAGACCAGAGGGTATCCCTTGGAGACAGCTGCAAAAACTGGGCACCAGACATAAAAACCAGGGCCCCAGCATGTAGCGCTCCTGTCCAGGAGACACTGGCGCTCTGGAGCACGGCAGAGGGAGAGCGTGAGGACAGAACCCACCCTCCAAGATCTGCAGGAAGGATTATAGTCAACCCCAAGATGTGTGTTTAATTAGAAGCCTGCCCCTCAGGCTGTAGCCATGATTAGCTAATAAGCCTCCTTCACAGAGAGACCAAGTTCCTGAGTTGTTGCCTCTGTTGTGCCCTGGCGGTGGTAACAGTTTAAGAATTCTTTTTCCATTAGTTACAGTCCTGTGGGTTCTAGGTGCAGAAACCCCACTGGCTGCCAGGGTCTGACGATATAGTGGTGTTCCCTGATGGCAATCACAAAAATTGGGTGTCAGACAGGGGTATGAGCTCCTTTCTGGGAGACACTGATTATTACAGTCCCCTGGGGCCAGGAACACAAGCTCCCCTGACCTCCAGACTCAGGCATTTAAAAAGCATTGCATGGGCAGCGGGTTGGGGCACAAGACTCATGTAAAAGCTCCCTTCTGGGAAGGGAAAGTGTGAAGATGGTGCCTACCAGTCACTGTCCCCAGAGAGTGGTACAGTGGGCTCCTAGATGTGTATGTTAAATTAAATGCCTGCCTCTCATGCAGATGCTTTAATTTAATCAGGTGGGCCTCTTTATGTCTGAGTGAGATGAGCTGCCTCTACACTGGGCCCTGATGTGGTTAGTCTGAGCATGTGGGTCCTAAGAGCTGTCTCCAGATCGTCACAATTTTGTAGGTTTCAGACCACGAGCCCCATTGTTTTTCTAAGCTGGATGTTTTGGGAGCTTGTCTCTCAGGGGCAGGTCCTAAAACTTGAGGTGTCTGTTGGGGGTTTGAACACTTTGCTCCTCAGAGAGAAGCTCTAGGGTTGGAGTTTCTCTTCCACTTCCGGGTCACCATGAAGTGTTGGGGTTTATGGTGAGATTGTGTCCCATCCTCTCCTTCAATGTGATTTTCTTCTCATTTGCCCCATGTGTAGTCATCACTTAGCCAGCTTTGTGTTTTTCAAAGAGGAAATTGTTCCATATGTATTTGTATACTCAGTGTGTCCAGGGGAGGAGGTGAGCTCAGGATCTTCCTATGTTACCATCTTGAATGGGAACCCCTTAAATCTCACACATTTTTACATTAACTGATGGCTCCACATTTTGCAATGCTGCTTCACAATGTGTTTGGTTTGCTATTTCCTCACACCATATTCCAAGCATGTACTTGAACTGTGGATTCAATTTTTAAACCCTAAAGAATTAAACATTCTCATTCATGGGTTATTGTTGCACAATTCAGAAGTTTCTTTTCATTGACTGCAGGTTACTATTTCTTTTCAACTATCCATAATGAATTGTTCCCAATTATATGTTTTTAAATGTTTTCCTTTGATTGTAAATGTAATGTATACTCAATGCAGAAAATCTAGAAACACAGACACATATTAAGAACAAAAATAGGGCTTCCCTGGTGGTGCAGTGGTTGAGAGTCTGCCTGCCAATGCAGGGGACATGGGTTCGGACCCTGGTCTGGGAGGATCCCACATGCCGCGGAGCAACTGGGCCGGTGAGCCACAACAGTGGTTGAGAATCTGCCTGCCGGTGCAGGGGACGCGGGTTCGAGCCCTGGTCAGGGAGGATCCCACATGCCGCGGAGCAACTGGGCCGGTGAGCCACAACTGCTGAGCCTGCGCGTCTGGAGCCTGTGCTCCGCAACAAGAGAGGCTGAGATGGTGAGAGGCCCGTGCACCGCGATGAGGAGTGGCCCCCGCTCACTGCAACTGGAGAGGGCCCTCACGCAGAGACGAGGACCCAACACAGCCAAAAATAAATAAATAAATTTATTAAAAAAGGAAAAAGAACAAAAATAAATTAACTATAGCCAACCACTCAGAGTTAAATCTAGCTGATATTTTCTTTCCTTCTGCTCTATATGTACCTATGTACATATATATGTGTCACAAAATTTAGATGATACTGCATGTGTAATTCTGCATTCTAGTTATTGCTTTTTATTATTAATACTTAACATTGTACTGTGAATAACTTGCACTTTTATTAAATATTCTTCAAAATGTCTTTTTAATGGTTACATAATATTCCATCATGCAGATTGCCTTAATTTATGAAGCCATTTGTCAGGTTTCCCTCATAAATAATACTACCATAGACATCTTCCTACATAAATCTTTGTTTATGTGTTCGACTATGTATTTACTCTGAACTTGGTTCTGTGATAATCACTAGAGAAATAGCAGATTAGATGGCAGACACGATTTCTTTGTTGAGTAATTTTTTTCATCACTTCTTTAGGATAGATACCTATATGTGGAATTGCTTTTTAAAACCTCTTAATACCTTATTGCCTTAAAATTTAATCACCAAATTGTGTTTTGCATAGGTTGTGCATTGCATGATTTGCAATCCCCCATAGCCCACATAACCATAGCTAGCTTTCATTGTAGACTTACTGTGTGCTATCCTTGCATGTATTGTTATTGTCTCGTCCCTGGATGAAGAAGATACTATTAGTATTCTCACTTTACACATAAGGAAACTGAGATTTGGAGAATTATGGTACACATTTCTAAGAAGCAGAGACAAGATTTAGACCCAAGCAGTCTGACACCAGGGCCAGATCCTATCTGCTATACTATAAATTATCTTTATTGAATCTTTGCCCGTTAGAAAAGACAAGAGTATCTTACTATGGGTTTTATGTCTATTCTTTTGATTATGGGTGAATATACAAATTTATTTTAAGTTTACCTGCTCTTTGCAGCCTTCATAGTGAACGATTAATGCCAACTTGGTTTACCTCCACCAACCGACCCAATTCCTTGGTACCCCACTCACCTTTCTAAATGGTGCACACTCTGGAAACAGACATCAATTTTTATATTGAATTACATAACAGTATGGGGTTTACCATGAATCAGACACTCTAAATGGATCCAAATGTAAAGATATTTACAAAAGACATTTTATAAATGTAAAATCATCCAAGGTCACAGCCGAGAACTGTTTTCTGTATACAGTAGTTCCCTGTTATCTGTAGTTTGCTTTCTGTGGTTTCAGTGACCAGATGTGGTCAACTGAGGGTCTGAGAATATTAAAAGGGAAGTTTCAGAAATAAACAATTTGTAAGTTTTAAATTTTATGCCATTTTGAGTAGTGTGAGGAAATCTCATATTGTCCCTCTCTGTCCCACCTGGGATGTGAATCTCACCTCATTACAAGAAGGAGAAGGTAAGTACAGTATGATATGATATTTTGAGAGAGAGAAAGAGAGAGAGACCACATTTACATACCTTTGATTACAGTATATTGTTGTAATTGTTTTATTTTATTATTAGTTATTGTCAATCTCTTATTATGCCGAATTTATAAATTAAACTTGATCATAGGGGTGTATGTATAGGAAATAACATAGTATATATAGGGTTTGGGACTATCCACGGTTTCAGGCATCCACTCAGTGTCTTGGAATCTATCCCCCACAGATAAGGGGGGACTATTGTAGTCAATTTCCTTTGCTAGCACATATCTTAAAATTTAGTTTTGTAGTTTCCCCATTCACAGTTTTGTTACAAGACAGAATTTAGGGTTAAGGGTTGAGAATTTCCCACAGCCCGAAATCCCTACATCATATGTATTCTTCCATCTCAAAGGACAACATATGGCACTTCCTGGCCAAAGCCCACTGATCCAACTAAGCTCTTCGCTCTACAGCCGGTACAATATTTTTTTCCTGGAATGTTACTCATCATTCACTCATCCTCCCTCATCCTCAACCTCTGCCTCTTGAGCATCTTCTGTCACTTTCCCTGTAGACACACTCAAGCATTTCCCATTTTGGAAACATTCCTTTGCTCACATTTTCTACTTGAGTTAACAATTTCTCTCCCCACTGTTGATCTAAACTTCTCAAAAGAATGTTCCATTCACTATTTCAATTTCCTGGCTTCCCATTAACGACTTAGGCTGACTTCCACTTCTCAGTACTCTCCTGAAGCACTCTTGATGAGGTTGAAGAGAGCTTCTTAAAACCAGGTGAAGTGGATCTTGTGATCTTTCCTTCCACGGATCTTTCTGCTGCATTTGACACCATCAGTCTTTCTTGAAAACCTCTCTATGCCCTCTTTCTGTCTCCCTGCTCTCTGATTCTTCCTTCTTTGTCCAATTGATCATATCTTGATTTTCCTTCCACCTCTCAAATTTTGTTGTGCCCTGTGGCTCAGCCTTTGGCTATTTACTCTTTTCACACTACATAGTCTCCATAGGTGGTTTCATTTACACTTGTGCTTCAATTGCCTCCTACATCTGATGATTCCAAATCTATACATCCAGACTGCTTTTATCCCTAGTTTGAGAATCATGTACCATTGAATACCTATAACCACCTAGATGCCCTATGAGTAACTCAGTGAGTCTCATTCATAATCGCCTTCCTCTTTCTGTGTTCTTGATTTCAGTTGCAGACACCACCATCCATGTATTTCTTAAATTGGTAAAGTCATCAGTTTGAGACTTCTTTTCTAATACAGGTGTTTAAAGCTATAAAATTTCCCTTAAGTACTATTTAGCAGAATCTCTCAAATTTCGTATGTAATGATTTTACATTCCTTCTATTCAAAATACTTTCTAATTCACCTTTTTTTATTTCTTCCTTAACCAATGGGTTACTTAGAGGTGTGTTATTTAGTTTGCAAACACTTGGGAATTCTATGTGATATATCTGTTATTTGTTTATAATTTAATTCTATTTTGGTGAGAGGACATACATTGGATGTCTTAAATCCCTTTAAATTTGTTAATACTTGTTTTATGGCCGATAGAATTGTTAATCTCTTGTCACATGCCCCTTGTATACTTGCAAAAGATGAGTTTCTGCTGTTTTGGGTGGAGTATTTTATAAATGTCAGTTAGGTTAAGTTGGGTGACAGTACTATTCAAATCATCTACATCCTTTCTGTTTTTCTATCTATTATTTCTATCAATTATATTGACAGAGGGATAGTGACATCTCTGACCATAAATGTGGATTTGTGAATTTCTCCTTGCAGATCTGAGTTTTATTTAATGGATTTTGAATTCAGTTATTATGTGCATAAGCGTTTGGAATTGTTTTGTTCTCTTGACGAATTACCTCTTTATCATGATGAAATGACCTTCTTTATCCCTGCTAATATTCTTTACTCTGAAATAAATGTTTTCTAATATTAATATAACCATTCCTGCTTTATTTTCATTAGTGTTAGCATGGCATATCTTTTTCTCCATCCTTTAATCTATTTGTCTTTATATTAAAATGCATTTCTTATAGGCAGCATAGAGTTGGATCTTTCTTTTTAATTCAATCTACTAATCTTTGACTTTAATTGGGTGTATTTTGATCATTTACACTTAATGATTGTTTATATGTTTAGGTTTTAAGTTATCATATTGCTATTTGTGCCATTTTCCCTTTTATTCCTTTTTTTCTACCTTAACTGCTTTTCTGTGAATTAATCAGGTATTTGTTATGACTTCTTTTAATATACTTTGTTGGATTACTAGCTTCAATTTTTTGTTTTGTTATTTTAATGGCTTCTTTGGGCTTTATAGTGTATACTTCTAACATCACAGCCTGCCTACAAGTCCTATAATAGCACTCCCTGTATAGTATAAAGACCTTATAATATTATACCTCCACTTCTCCATTCCTGCCCTTTATGCTGTAGTTGTCATACAGTTCACTTTTACATATGTTATAAACCCCACAATACAATGTTATTATTTTTGTTTAAACAGTCAATTATATTGCAAGGAGATTTAAATAATAAGAAGACAATTTTTTATATTTACCCCTGTAGTTGTCATTTCCAGGACAGTTAATTCCTTTATTTAGATCTAGATTTCCATCCAGAATCATTTTCCTTCTTCCTTAAGGAGATCCTTAAACATTTCCTACAGTGCAGTTCTGCTGGTGATGGATTCTTTCAGATTTTGTACATCTGAGAAGATCTTTACCTTACTTGTCAATTTTGAAAGATATTTTTTCTGGGTATAGAATTCTAGGTTGTCAGAGTTTTTGACTCAGTACTTTAAAGATGTTGCTCCTCTGTCTTCTCACTTACATTGTTTCTGATGAGTAATTGGCAGTCAACCAGATTTTATTTTTCTGTACATAAGGTATCCTTTTTCTCTGGCTGCTTTTAAGACTTTTCTCTTTATCCCTGGTTTTGAGCAATTTGATTGTGATGTATCTTGGTGAGGCTTCTGTTGCACGTGCTTGGGAGTTATTGAGCTTCTTGGATCTGTGGATCTATAGTTTTCCTTGAGTCTGAAAAATTTTTAGCCATCATCTTTTAAGATATTTTTTCTACTCTTCCATCCCTCACCTCTACCCCCATATGGTTATAGTAGCTTTTTAAATGTCCACATCTGCCAGTTTGAACATTTGTGTCGGTGCCAGTGTGATCAATTGATCGACTTTATCCTCATCATAGTTGTGCTTTTCTTTCTTCTTCTTCTTCTTTTTTCTTTTTTTTTTTTTGCTTTGATTGAATGTTGGACATTGTGGCTTTGGTTTTGTTGGTTGCTGAATGTTTTTGTTTTCCTACAAACATTATTGAGCTTTGTTCTGTGGTGCAGTTAATTCTTTGGAAAGAGTTTGATGGTTTAGGATCTTGCTGTTAAGATTTGTTTGGTGGGACCAAAGTAGTCCTTATACTAGGGTTAATAATTCCCCTTTATGAAGGCAAAAGTTTTCTAAGTAGTCTACCCAATGCTCCTTGAGTCTGGAAGTTTCCTTGCTGGTAGGAACAGGCACTATACTTGGCCCTGTGTGAGCAGTGCCCATGGTTTGCTCTAATCTTTTGAGGTCATCTTAATCCCTGGCTTTGGGTAGTTTCCTTATACCTGTGCACTGATTAGTACTTGGCTGAATACTCAAGGGGCTTCTTCAGATCCCTGGGGTTCTCCCTCTGCACCTCTCTCCTCTCTGGAACTCTGTCTTGCAAACATTAGCTGCCTTTGTCTCCACAGATTATCAACTATCTCTTCATCCAGGGAGTCTACCAGGCTCCAGAACACACATAGAGCGTAGACAATCACAGGGCTCACCTTATTCCTTTCCCAACTCTCTGGGACCAGGATCCTTCATTGTCTGGTTTTGAAGACACTGTCTGCAGTGTCTTCGAAACCAGTGTGCTACATCTTTTGTCCAATTTGTGTTAGCTTCAGCAGAGAGTTAAATCTCGTCTCTTATTTTATTCACCAGAAGTAAGAGTCACATTATAATACCTTTCACCAACGTCTTTGTATCTGTCTCCTCTTCCAGTTTTGAATGTGAGTGGCTTGAAGACAGGGTCCTTGCCTTACTCATCAGGACGTGATCTGCACTGAGTGTGGCTCTGGAGGTCAGGCTGCCTGGATCCTCATTTTGATTCTACCACTCATTATTTAAGACTTTGGGAGAGTTACTTAATTTCTCTGTGCCTCTGTTTTCTCATCAATAAGTAGGCAAAGTAATAGTAACACTGCTCGGAGTTACTTTGAGGATTCAGTGATGCATGCAAAGTGCTTAGTAAAGCAGCTAGCACATAGCAGTTAATGAATGCTTTTATTAATCTTATAATAATATGTATCCCCACCTTAATACTATATTTTGCTCCTCTTTAGTAGTGAGTGACATAGACTGGCACTCAAAACAATCTGGGTGAATGAATGAATTTGACCCTCACTGGATTCTCATTGTTGAGCTTGCGTCAACTGCTTCCTTCATAGGTGGAAACCTTCATCGCTGGCTCAGATGTTTACTCACCATCATTGCAGAGCTGTGTTTCCAGTGTGATGAAGTCTTCATTTCCACCACCCAGGTAGCTGGAGATGTGCAGACATTGTCTGTATTAGACACTATGCTTGGTTGGCTGAACACAGCTCTCCCTTGATCCAAATGGCAGAAAGCTGTCTGTGGGCAATGCAGGACACAATATTTTACAGAATCAGTGATGCTTTGAAGAGAGCTGCAAGCAGATAATGTGATGAGGGAACAAATATATCAACACTTTCCTGATTAAGTTGATGCATTAGAATTGGCTTCAGACCACTGAATCTGGCATGATCATTTCATCCGCATTCCGGAAAGATGGCAGCTAGGATATTTCAACTATTCGGAGATTTGGAGGAATTTAGGGAATGATAGGTGTACAGAGGGAGGTGCACTTTATAAGGCTGAATTTGAAAACATGTCACAGTGTTATAGATTCCAATACATGACATAGATTTCCTTTTGCTATTATAGAATCCTAATCACTTTGTTTTCTTAGGTGGTACATGTCAACTCTGCACCAGAAGAAATATGTGCAAAGCATCTCCTTTTCAGCATGTCTTAGGCATACAATTCTTGATCATTATAGATTTTTATTTAATAAGTTTCTACATTATAGATTTTTATTTAATAATAATATTGATTTCTATATGTCGAGCTGATCCCTCCAGTTGCCGGTTTTCTCTTTGCTAACAGCCCTGTCTTCAAATGGGCCTAAGGATATTTTGGAGAGGAGCAAACTTCACCCAAATGAACTTGAACATGGTAAATAAGTCGGACAGGGCCCTCTTGGCTTCCCAGATCTGCAGATTATTTGTTTGAAATGGGAACAAATACCAGCATCCATGGAAGCAGATGTTGGATTTATGTCCTCATCAGGATGGGATTCAGATTTTTCTTTCAGGCCATTTTGGCTTGACTTTTATGGGCTTCTAAAGTATGGCAGAGATGTAAGAAAATGAAGTGGACCAACCTATTTTGTGCACCTGCATATTTGCACGGACTGATGAGAGGGCATGCACAGCTCACAGCAGCTCATACAAAGGGTCACTTAGCTGGGAAATGGGCACTTTTTGCATCTTAAGTACAAGCTGTAAGTAATTAGCTTTATAGTCATAAATGTTTTCTATGTGTAGTTGATGCCTTTGCTGACAGTGTCTTGTGTCTGAAAGTGGAGACGTGGATGGAAACCTATTTTCTAGACTGGGACTTGCATAAGAAATTATTCCCAATCCCAGGGTTTGGAGAAGGAAGGGAAGCCTTATGTCTATTTCCAGTAAAGTTGTGGCTTGATTTTGGTTTTTACATTTTACACTTCTAAACCTTGTTTTGTACATAGACTTCATAGCTGGTAGTATTGTTATTACAACTTCGTTGTTATTTACAGGTCAGAAATGTTGCTTTCAAATGTACCTGTGATTTCTACACATGGGCATACACAGAGAGATGTATTTTTAAAAATTTGGGTGTCAGTTTTCATCGCTTTTATTTTTATGGTTATATTCCATTTATGTCAAATTATAACAGTTTTCCATATATGGCAATAGTACCCAAATTGCTCCTAAAAGAATGGTGAGTGAATAAAACATATTAAGTGAATGATAGTGCAGGTGGCATAAGCATATCACAAAAAACATAAAGATGATAAACAGACATCCAGGGGAATGCCATCATGGACAGTGAGCTTCTCGACCAGGCAGAGAGGGCCACCAGGTGCTGAGAAGCATTTTGTGAACTGACAAATAAGCTTCCTGTGGATATTTTAACCTCAGACAAATTTTCTTAACTTCTCGGTGCCTCTGTTTACTCAGATGCAAAATCGGGGATATTAGTAACAGGAGGCTAATGCAGGGCGACTACTTCTGTGCTTGTCGTCTACTCTGCATGTGGTGGGCACCATGGAACCTGCTTAACTTCCTTCCAGTGGCTTTTCTCCCTGAATCCCATGGAGCACAGTGGAGCAGGGTGCAGGGAGCAAAGAGTGGACCCGAGGGCAGAGCCAGACCTCAGCAACACCAAGTAGGGCCCTCTGGTCTTATGATTCTCTCCACCTCCCATGTCCTCTTACTTACTCTGGGAAGGTTCTAGAACTTACACATTCAGGTGAGACTGAGGACCTTTTAAAGTACTACCTCACCTCTCTCAGGACATTCGTACTGTGTCAGGCCCAGGAGGGTGTTTCTATATCTCTAGTCAAGATTAATTTTGAAGAAGAGGTTTCCTTATATATTCTTTTCTCCCTCCCTCCCTCCTCCCTCTTTCTATCTTTCTTTCTTTCTTTCTTTCTTTCTTTCTTTCTTTCTTTCTTTCTTTCTTTCTTCTTTCCCTTTCTTCTTTCCCCCCTCCCTCCCTCTCTCCCTCCATTCCTCCCTTCCTTCTTTCCTCCCTTCCTTTCTTCCTTCCATCCTCTCTCTCTCTCTCCCTCCATTTCTCTCTTTCTTTCTTCCTTTTCACAAACATTTATTGAGCACATACTATGTACCAGACACTGGTCTAGGAGCTGGAGACAGTAGGGAACCAGACAGACCAGCTTCTTTTTCACCCAATCACCTTCTGGCTGGAGGAAGGCACACAACGTACGATATCTACAAAAACTTTAAAGAGAAAATTATTGAGTAGAGGATGGTGGAAAGCAACAGAGTGGTCAGAGTTTGGATGGCTCTCGGGCCTCTCAGTCACGTGACCCGTGGAGTTGGTGGGTGGGTCTTGGTGGATTGGGTCAGCCTTGGTGCTGGTGGGGTTTGCTGGCTTAGTTAACAGGCCTCCACAGAATCACCATGACCTCTACAGTTTGCATATTCTCATGTCAAAACATCAGGGTGAAAATTGATTCTCCAGTTAAACTGGGGCGTATTAAACAATCGCTACATTGATTTGCTTTGATAATATATTCTGGAAACCTGCTCAACAGCTGTGTACTAGGCACTGCAGGCGAGGGGTGGACCCTGCACTTCCCATGTAAAATTTCAATAACGGCTCAGATGGCAATGCACTCTTGGGGAGTGGGAACCCAGGCTGAATCCAGGGTCTCCATTTCACCAGCTCTGAGCCTTTGTACAAGTAACGGAGGGCCTCAGATTTCTCATTTGAACTACAACCGTCATTTTACCTTCTTGCATCATTTTCATGAGCATCAGTGAACAAAACAGGTGTGTGCAAGCTTCAGAGTGGCAGGCAGAATAGGGACCTTACCAAAGATGGGCAGGTCCTGCACCCCACAACTGGTGAATATGAGACCCTACGCAGCAGAAGGGACTTCACAGATGTGATGAAGGGCCTTGAGATGGGAGATGATCTTAGGTTATTGGGGGTTGGAGGGTGGGGGCGATGTCATTACAGGATCCTAACAAGGGAAAGAGGGAAGCCCAAGGTTACATGATGATGGAAGCAGAGGTAGAAGTGAGGTGACTCCTGGGTGGGGACCCAAGCAAGGAATGTAGGAGCCTCTAGAAGCTGGAGGAGGCTAGGGAAGGGATTCTCCCCTGGAGCCTCCAGAAGGACACAGCCTTGCCCACACTTTGATTTTAGTTCAGTGAGACCCATTTTTGGCCTTCTGACCTCTAGAACTGAATGATAATAAATTGTGTTGTTTGAAGCCATTAAGATTGTGGCAAATTTTTACAGCAGACCCAGGAAACCCATACAGCAGCTCAAAGTCCAAATCCAGCCACTGCCTGTTTCCCTACTGACTGTGAGCTGAGAATGGTTTATCTACATGCATATTGCAATCGAATTGATGAAAGGAATCACCAACTTTAACCCCAGTTAAGCAAAATGTTATCCTAGAAACAAAAATTTTATTCTTGTATCGCAAGAATGTTACTCAATTATTATAACAGCCATCAGTAAAAACTTGCGGCAATTTGTTTCCTCTCGTTATATAAGTACATACATCAACAATAAAGTTCCTACTGTATAGCACAGGGAGCTATATCCAATATCCTGTAATAAACTGTAATGAAAAAGAATATGAAAAAGGGCATATATATATGTATAACTGAATCACTTTGCTCTACACCAAAAACTAACACAACATTGTAAATCAACTATATTCCAATAAAAAAAAAATACCTACATCATATTCTCAAGTTCACCTCTTGACCCACAAAGCCGAAGAGAGTTACCATCTGGCTCCTTACAGGAAAGTCTTCTGAGCCCTGAACTAAGCCCTGCAGACATCCCGGCTGCGTGTCTGAGCCGGGGTTTGCTCAGCGCTGGTCACTCTTTTTTTTTTTTGGCCACGCCGCGCACCATGTGGCATGTGGGATTTAGTTCCCCGACCAGGGATCAAACCTGCACCCCCTGCATTGGAAGCTTGGAGTCTTAACCATCAGACCATCAGGGAGTCCCAGCACTGGTCACTTTTACCAACATATGGGGCTGTGATCATGTCCTTCCATTAGTGTACGTGATTATCCACTGAAAAGTCTATTTCCATTGTGTGATCATCACAGTGAGCCATCTGAGGGGGTGGCCCATGCTTCAACTATTTTATTCAACATAACTGGGATTGCAGCAGAGTATGGGGAAACCAGTGTCCCGGGTGCCTGCGGTATCTGCCAGGAGGGGCCATTGAGAGGGGCTGGGTGGACCACCCATGGAGGGGAGAAGCAGGCAAGCATCCATAAAGGTCTCAGGCTGTCATGCCTCCTGCCCACTGGGGCCCTCTGAGTGGGGCTATTGATGCAGGACGCATGTTTCTTGAGTGAATGAATGAATGGTGGGTGGTGGTGTTTATTTTCTCCATTTCACACCAGGGGACACTTTAGCCAGAGAGGTTGATGCTGCTTCCATCAGCTCCAGGAGGCACGCAGGTGCCCTAGCGAGACTGCCCGGGTGGAGACCTCTCTCCACTCAAAGCTGTGTGGCCCTACACAAGGTGCTTAACTTCTCTGTGCCTTGGTTTCTCCATCTCCAAAATGGGAGTTATTATGGTCTCCCTCTCGCTGGAGTGTTGTGAGGATTAATTACTATTTGTTAGAGCCCAGCACAGAGCAGGTGGTGTGGAAAGGGTAACAAATGACAGTCACTGTGATTGATTTGGCTGCATTTGGCACGTCTGGGACTCACACATATGTTTCTGCCTACAGGCCCTGTGACCATTTTGCTTCTTCTCACCTGCCCTTTTAAAGCAGGAGGAGGAATCAGATGTGTCATAAAAGGAGCCAGTGCTATGCTGGTCATTGAGGGACACTGAACCCACCCCTTATGGGACCACCAGCATATAGAAGAGGTAGTTTTTACAGCGATTCTTGGAGGATGGAAAGGGTCTCCATAGGCCTGGAATGAAGGAAGGGTGTCCGGGGGGCAGGAACAGCATGCACAGATGCTCAGAAGTGGGAAAGGTGGGGCCTGATGCTGAGGAGGAAAAACCACCCTGGCAGCCTGGGACAGGGGTATAGGACAGGGAGCAGAGGGACAGAATGTGGGGGAAGGGCAGGCGGGAACATAGGCAGTTGCTTATCTTTCTCCAGCTTCACTGAGACTGGATTGACACTGCATGTAAATTTAAGGGGTACAAAGTGATGATTTGGTACATGTATATATTGGGGAATGATCACCATAATAACATTAATTAACACTTCCATCACCTCACATACTTATTTGTGTGTGTGTGTATGTGTGTGTGTATGTGTTTGTATTGTGTGTGTATGTGTGCATTGTGTGTATGTATGTGTGCTTGTGTATGTATGTGTGTACTGTGTGTGTCTATCTGTGTATGTGTGTATTGTGTGTGCATATGAGTGTGCGTAAGTGTGTGTGTATGTAAGTGTGTATTGTGTGTATGTGTGTATTGTGTGTTTGCATGTGTGTATTGTGTATGTATGTGTGTGTGTTGTGTGTATTGTGTGTATATATGTGTGTATTTGTGTGTATGTGTGTGCATGTATATGTTGTGTGTGCATGTGTGTGTTTCTGTATGTGTGTGTACGTGTGTGTATTGTGTGTGTATGTGTTGTGTATGTATGTGTATTGTGTTTGTGTATGTATGTATGTGTTTGTGTATGTATGTGTGTATGTGTGTTTGTATGTGTGTGTATTGTGTGTGTATTGTGTGTGTGTGTGTGTGTGTGTGTGTGGTGTGGACTTTTAATATTTACTCTCTTAGCCCTTTTGGGTACTTAATACAGTGTTGTTACCTATGGTCACCTTGCTGTGCTTCACGTCCCCAGAACTTACTCACCTCATACCTGGAAGTTTGAACACTGACCAACCTGCTTATTGACAGGTGACAAGGAACCATCTGAAAATTTCACAAGCAGAACAGCAGTTTTGGGGTGTGTGAGGCCCCTTCCAGGTGGGTGTCTCACAGAAGGGGTCGGGAAAGCACGTGCTCCCAAGGCAGCAGCCACAGACCCACTTCAGCAGCGATGCTCCGAAAGCGCCGTCCTGCTGAGGGCTGCTCTCCTGTTCTGGTTGTCAGGCCCACGTTGCATGGGAGGCGGCAGAAAAACAGGTGGAGATAAGACCCCTGTCTAGTTGTCGAGAGCAGAACCCCCGGACCCACACCATGAAAGGACCTCCTCCTGGTGGGGCACCTGGCCTCTCTTTGGGGTTTACTTTGCATCCAGCCCCCAGCCCCCAGCACCACCCCCCACCCCGGGGATGGACACTCATAGACCTGGGGCCTCTGAACTCACTCACCCAGGGGTCCCCTCCCATTTACTTCCCAAGTGGCTCCACTTCTAATTTCCTATCTGCGGCGATTTTACTTTTGGTTTACTTTCCATGAACAGGTGCATGTGTCCTGGATGGGCTCGTCATCGGGATCCAGGCAGAAGCGCTGCTTATTCCATTTCTCTCTGCCCATCTCTGCCTGGTCCTTTCTCCCAGGCCCCACACAGGGTTTCTTCTTCCCCATCCCCACTCCTTGCAAGTGCTTGGGCTCCCCGTGGCCCACCTGTCTGGACCTCTGCTCTCAGAGCCTCTGGAAGCATCATCAGATGTCAGTCCCAGCTGATGCCTGTCTGGTTCCTGTGGTTCCCATCTCCAATGCTGAGTGAGGAATCTCCGGGGTTCAGCTCATCCCTTCATGCTGGGTCATGGGCTGTAGGTCACCTGTACATGGTGATGATCCAGCGTCCAACATCTGCCCAGTCAGTGCCAGCAGGGGCCAGCATGATACGGTACATCGTGCAGCCATGGCCCTTCCCATAGGGCCAGTGGGGGCATGACTTCCCCTCCAAGGGGGTATAAATAGGGCAGGCACAGGGTGTCTCCATTCCCATCCTGAAGACGTGGTGTGGGGCAGAGGTGGGACTCTTTAGAGTTAAGAGTCAAATCCACCAGAAGTCCTTAACCAGCACTGAAATGGCTCTGAAATAGGATTTCTTAATCAGAGGGGGAACAGAAAACAGCAGCTCACTTCAAGGTGGGCTTCCCCACAGAGTGGTGTGTACCTGCTCTCAGTGTTCCTCAGCTCTGTAGGGATTCCTAGAAATCATGTTAAATTCCCCTTGGTTCTCTCCTTCCTTTTGGAGAGCTTACATTTTTGCAGTCGTGTGATTCCCCAAAAGCTTTTCCCGCATCAGCTTGGGTGAAACTTGAGCAATTCATGTGATGTGGAGATGTCTCCATCTCCAGCCCATCTCTCCAGCAGGAGACGTCTCTCCACCCTGATCTCTCAGAGCCGATGTTCTTTAGTTTGCCAAGTGTTAGGATTTCTCTCCTGGGAGCATTCCTGCCAGAAGTCAGGCACCCTTAGCTTCCCTAGGTGGCAGGAGAGGGGTTGTGAGGACGGGGGTGGAGAGCATCATGCTGTGTGTCTGCTCTCATCAGAGCGGGACCCACAAGTTTCCCCCTCATAGGAGGGATTCTGTTTGCCCTTTTTGCCCTTCAACGTGCAGGCTCCGTGGACCCATAGTTTTAAAATAATTCTCCCCAAAGTGACAGTCTGTCAGCTCCTCTTGGAAACAATTTTTGTCCCCAAACACAGTTAATGACCTGGAGTTATAGAAATCTTTTAAAACACATAATGAAAATGAACTTTGCAGGGCTTTCTCCTGGCTATAAACTGGTTTCTCTTGATGCTGCTGTATTCAAGCTCAGGTCTGTCAAGAAGTCTTATCACGGACTTCCGTTCCCTATGAGTCATTTTATTCACCTCTGTCTCTGGAGCTCCTCTCTCTTTTTTAATTTATTTTTTAATTTGTCTTATTCTTTTTTTAATTGAAGTATAGTTGATTTACAATGTGTGTTAGTTTCAGGTGTAGCGCAAAGTGATTCAGTTATACATACATATATATCTATTTTTTCAGATTCTTTTCCCTTATAGGTTATTACAAAATATTAAGTACAGTTCTCTGTGCTATACAGTAGGTCCTTGTTGACTATCTATTTTATGTATAGTAGTGTGTGTATATGTTAATCCCCAACTCCTAATTTAACCCTCCCCCACTTTCTCTTTACCATGTAAGACCAGAATGCCAGTTAGCCATTCTTCTTTCTTTAAATACCATTGGTAGTGTTGTGAAACTTTTTGCATTATAAAAGTCCTGTAACCTAATTGTGGGAGGAAACTTTTTTAAAAAAGGAACAAAATCTGTAACAATCTCACCACTGGAGGAACCAGAGCTATTATTTGGCTTTACTGTATTCTGTTCTTTTCACTCACAATTTTTATGTGGTTGTGGTCATATTGCACATTTGACCCAGTATTCCTTCCTCAGAGAGCATTAAATCATAAAGACTTTCTTTGTCATTAAAATGAGAAATAGAAGCTATGCTTATGCCAAACCTCCTGGTAGGTTTTGCTCTGACATGGACAGTGGAAAATTCTGCTGTCCTAGAGTTGGGTCTAGAGTCCTTGTCAATCAAGAAGCAAAGTTACGCTTCCTGGGTCTCTGCAGCTCAGGCAGCCAGAAGAGGGACCTGCATTTCTTCTTTTTTTCTTTTTCTTTTTTTATTGAAGCATAGTTGATTTACAATGTTGAGTTAGTTTCAGGTGTACAGCAAAGTGGTTCAGTTATACATACATATACATCTATTCTTTTTCAGTTTCTTTTCCCTTATAGGTTATTACAAGATACTGAGTATAGTTCCCTGTGCTATACAGTAGGTCCTTGTTGGTTATCTATTTTGTATATAGTAGTGTGTATCTGTTAATCCCAAACACATGCATTTCAATGTGGGAAGAGGAAGGGAGAAGCCCTGCCTGGAGTGGGTGGGCTGTTGGCCTTTCTGCCCTGCAGATGACCTCTGCCAATGGCCTGGATGGACCACACCTTCCTCTGGCTTTTCCCTTTCAGAGATAACCTCACACTCCCTCCCTACAACCCACATGGCTTAGACTAGGTTCCTTGGCTACTCCTTCCTCCCCTGTGGAATCGTCCCTCTGCAGGTCATCCATCACCATCCTCTTGAGTGGCAGGCACAGAACATTTAGCTGCATTTCTTTCCCAGGTACAATTTAGACCAGGAACAAAGGACATGGACTGATTGGGAAACAAGCCACTCAGCACAATATGGCTTTCTTCTCTTAACCCAGCCAGAGAGTCCAACTTTTCCATTTGGATTTGTGCTATTAAGTCATCAGTTTCTGTTGTACATATGTGAGCATCTCCCTTTTCTTTTCATTAAACAACAGCGGCACTCTTCAGGGTGTTCAGTGCCATGAAATAGAAAGCAAAGTTCTTTTTCCTCTTTAGAGCAAGTGTAATTTTTACTCACTAAATCATCTTATAAGCTGGCTACGTTTCCTGAAAGCATGTTTAAAAATTAAATAAGGTTCCCCTCTCATTAGTTGGGTGTGTGTCCTTTGTAGAAGGGTAAATAAGGATATTTACAGCAAAGGGAACTTGAGTTTATTATGGAAAATCTTACTTTGGAGTTTTGGGGGATACTCAGGAGAATTCATCTCTCCGTTACCTGGGATGGATCCGTTACCTGCAGGATGGTGGTAACTGTGACATAGAGGCTTCTTTCTTATTTTCAGCCAGCACCTAGGCCACCTCCTAATCCACCTGTCATCAGGTATCAGGGAATGGAATCTCCTTACAATGGCAGACTAAACATGGGAAGCATTCCCCAAATCATTTAAGAAAAACCAGTTAGACTACTGAGTGTTAGTTGCAGCTCCTTTCACAGGAGAGCTGAAGGTTGACTCTGAACAGAGCAGGTCTGGGACTCACTGGGCATTTTTTTTTTAACATCTTTATTGGAGTATAATTGCTTTACAGTGGTGTGTTAGTTTCTGCTTTACAACAAAGTGAATCAGTTATACATATACATATGTTCCCATATCTCTTCCCTCTTGCGTCTCCCTCCCACCCTCCCTATCCCACCCCTCTAGGTGGTCACAAAGCACCGAGCTGATCTCCCTGTGCCATGCGGCTGCTTCCCACTAGCTATCTAATTTACATTTAGTAGTGTATATATGTCTATACCGGGCATTTTTGTAGAGAACAGGGCTGCTTGCTTTGGGGGTCGTACAGGTGCAAGTTCCTCTGGAAAGTGACCTCCCTGCTATGTCTCCTTTGCCTCACCCTTGTCCCAGCCCTGATGTAGACCCTCAATTTTATCTTGTAAACCATCACAGACCTCGCCTTAATCTTGCCCTCTGTGGACAGGTGTCCAGGCACTCCACAATCATTTACTAAGTTCCTGCTGTGTGCCAGGGTTGCTGCAAGGTTCTGGGGGTGCCATTTAGTAGTTTACAGACTCTGGCAGAAGGACAAGTACAATACGTTAACTTAGAGGAAACAACAAGGTCTTACTGTATAGAACAGAGTACTATATTCAGTATCTTATGGTAAACCATAATGGAAAAAATATAAAAAATAGAATGTATATATATGTATAATTGAATCACTTTTCTGTACAGCAGAAATTAACACAACATTGTAAACCAATGTTTATACTTCAATTTAAAAAAAAAAACTTAGAGGGAAAGTAAGCCTTAGCTTGTCCATATGACAGCTTGTGCTATGCAGTTCCTTTGCTTAGAAAGGATTTATAATACCTAAATGCCTGAATAGTCATAGTAATACCACCATTAATAGTTTTATTATTAGTTTTATTAGTTTTATAGTTTTATTATTAGTATAGTCATAGTGTTAGTGATATTATACTAAAAACATCAGTAGTAATATTGACAGTAATACTGCCATTGTTACTAGCAGCAATAGTAACATTGCTGTGCTGGTATGTGATACAGAGTACCCAGAAAATACTATGGTGCATTTTCTTTAGATTTCTATAGATTCTTGCCTTCACCACTTATTGGCCATGAGGTATTGGACAAGTGATTTAACGTCCCTGTGCCTCCGTTTCCTCATCTGTAAAGGCGTGAAAAACCCTATTTGCCTGACAAAGTTGAAGTCAACATTTGGTTTGATGGGATTTTACAGCCCTTAGAACAGAGCCTGGCACACATTGAGTCTTAGATGAATGTTAACAATTTTCACTCCATTTTGCTGTGTAGAGATCATAAAACTTCAGGGACACAGAGTGAGACCAACGTATTGCTCCTGCTTCTGTGGGGTTTGGCGAGGGTGACGGTCAATTTTATGTGTCAACTTGACCAGGAATTAAGGGTGGGGTGTCCAGATATCTGGCCAAACTTTTTCTGAGTGTCTGTGACAGTGTTTCCCAATGAGATGAACATTTGGATCACAGACCGAGTACAGCAGGTCACCCTCCCCAGTGTGTGTGGGCATTATATGATCTGTTGAGGGCATGAATAGAATAATAAGACTGAATCATCTTAAAATTTGTATGGAGACACAAAAGATCCTGAATAGCCAAAGCAGTCTTGAGGGAAAAAAATGGAGCTGGAGGAATCAGACTCCCTGACTTCAGACTATACTACAAAGCTACAGTAATCAAGACAATATGGAAAAGACAGTCTCTTCAATAAGTGCTGGGGAAACTGGACAGCTACATGTAAAAGAATGAAATTAGAACACTCCCTAACACCATACACAAAAATAAACTCAAAATGGATTCGAGATCGAAATGTAAGAGTGGACACTATAAAACTCTTAGAGGAAAACATAGGAAGAACACTCTTTGACATAAATCACAGCAAGATCTTTTTTGATCTACCTCCTAGAGTCATGGAAATAAAAACAAAAATAAACAAATGGCACTTAATGAAACTTCAAAGCTTTTGCACAGCAAAGGAAACTATAAACAAGACAAAAAGACAACCCTCAGAATGGGAGAAAATATTTGCAAATGAATCAATGGACAAAGGATTAATCTCCAAAATATGTAAACAGCTCATGCAGCTCAATATTAAAGAAACAACAACCCAATCCAAAGATGAGCAGAAGACCTAAATAGACATTTCTCCAAAGAAGACATACAGATGGCCAAGAAGCACATGAAAAACTACTCAACATCACTAATTATTAGAGAAATGCAAATCAAAACTACAATGAGGTATCACCTCACCCCAGTTAGAACGGGCATTATCAGTGTGGAGAAAAGGGAACCCTCTTGCACTGTGGGTGGGAATGTAAATTGATACAGCCACTATGGAGAACAGTATGGAGGTTCCTTAAAAAACTAAAAATAGAATTACCATATGATCCAGCAATCCCACTATGGGGCATATACCCAGAGGAAACCATAATTCAAAAAGACACACGTACCCCAATGTTCAATGCAACACTATTTACAATAGCCAGGTCATGGAAGCAACCTAAATGCCCATTGACAGACAAATGGATAAAGAAGATGTGGTACGTATATACAATGGAATATTACTCGGCCATAAAAAGGAACAAAATTGAGTCATTTGTTGAGATGTGGATGGATCCAGTGACTGTCATACAGAGTGAAGTAAGTCAGAAAGAGAAAAACAAATATCGTATATTAACGCATGTATGTGGAACCTAGAAGAATGGTATGGATGAGCTGGTTTGCAGGGCAGAAGTTGAGACACAGATTTAGAGAACAAACGTATGGACACCAAGGGGGGAAAACCACGGTGGGGTGGGGATGGTGGTGTGCTGAATTGGGAGATTGGGATTGACATGTATACACTGATGTGTATAAAATTGATTAAAAAAAATCCATAAACACTAACTATAAATTGGAGGATGTCATGCAGTAATTGTTCAACTGCATTTTCTGCTTTTGGAAGAGAAAGTAGCATTTCATTATTTAATTATGTCCTAGGAGTAATGTAATTGTTAATCATAGACAATGGTGTTTTTCGATTATTTTATTCTGTTTCACCTCAGTAATTCTCAGGTTAGTCGGGATTTGTTACACTTCAAGGATTTTAAATCCATACTATTAAAACTATACAACATATGTAATACTCATTTGTAGACTCATGCCAAAAAAATTAACTTCCCAAATATTAAAATTGAAATGATCATTCATTAAAAAACAAAAAAAGAAGAAGAAGACGGGGCAGGATTGTATTGTCTGTCTGACTGCAGGACTGGAACATCTGTCTCCTGCCCTTCATGCTCCTGGTTTCAGGTCTTCAGACTTGAACTGAATTTCACCACCAGCTTTGCTGGATGTCCAGCCTTCAGACAGCAGCTCACGGGAATTCTCAGCCTCCATAATGGATGAGCCAATTCCTTATAAGGACTCTCTTTCCATATATATGTAGAAATATAAATAGAAATGTACATATACATATTATAATACACATATTTAAATGTACATATACATGTGTTATAATATATCTATTATGGATAGGAATACCTATGTTTCTATCTCCAGCTCTATATATCTTAATGGTTCTGCCTCCCTGGGGAACCATGACTGATACAGTGGGTCTGGGTTACGCTGGGTTTGCTCATGTCAGCTGAGGCCTCAGCTCCATGCTTGGCTTGGGAGCACAGGCCAGCTTGGGTATGAGCTAACCACTCCAATGGCTAAAGTGCTTTTAAGACTTTGCTTGCAATCATTTACTAACATGCCATTGGCCAAAGCATGTCCTGTGGCCAAGCCCATGGCAGGGAATGGTGCCCGCCCACAGTGGGAGGACACTGCGTTTATGGCCAAGGGTATGGAATTGCATGAATGCAGTCTGCTAGGGATGGTCCTGGAGTTCACTCCTACATCTGACCTAAATACCCTTAGCTCTACTTAGAGTAGTGTATCCAAGTCTGCAGTGGCCAAGGATGGGCTTGTCTGAGTGTGTGTTTAAGACCCAGGCATCATTGTAGTGTGACCTTTACTCACGTGGCCAAACTCTTTTGTGTGGAGCTGAGACCTTAACACCCAAAACAAGTTCGAATTTTCTGCGGTGAAATTGTTCCTCTCTTCCCGGGGGTGATGAGGAGGGGTAGGTGATGATGTGTGGGTTATAACATCACTCAGGAGACATCTTATCTAAATCCTCATAACAGATGTTTGGCAAAAGGTGAAACTGACACATAAGCCGCTTAGATATTGTCAAAACTCTCATAATCTCTCCCAACATATTTAACCAGTGCATGTTCCACCCAGGTTGGCTGGCACACTGCACCTTATCAATGTTCACCAGATACAGCTGGAATGACCGAGGCACCGGTGACTTTGAAACAGAGAAAGGAATCTTTTGTGCTAAGGAGAATGTCAGTGCACACACTGCAGGATATTCAGAAGAAAATGTGCTATTGGGTCGCACAAATCTTATCTGTGTGTGTGTGTGTGTGTGTGTGTGTGTGTGTTTTAAGAAGAAAACCAAAGATCATTAAATCATCAGCCCAGAAGGAATCCTGGCCATCCTGTGTACATTCTCCTACCTTCCTTGATTACAAATGTCCCATGAAGGGTATCGTCCCCATCCTGAGTTTTCCAAGAAAAGCAAATCCAAAAGTGTCCAGTCGCAATGACCGTTACTTCCCTACAGCTTGTATGAGGTCCCTGTCAAAAAAAGATGGGCTTATCGAGTATCTTTCCTTGACACCCCAGGATGAGTGCTTGGGGAAACCGCTGTAAGTGAGAGTCAGGGTGGAGTTATGTGGGGGAGGGCGTGGGGTGGCTAAGTTAGAGCTGAGAGACTGGAGCTCGTCCAGGCAACATGTGTCATTTCCTGGTTCATGGGACCCACAGGTCCCTCTGACACCCCTAGTCTAGTCTGAGCTCCTCAATACCAAGGAGGTGGTGCTTCCTTCTGTATCTCCATGTACATGTTTCTGGCTGTGAAAAAGTCTCAGAAAATGTGAGGAGAGAAAGAGGGGAGAGAGATAGAGAAACTTGGGGTTTCCCAAAGCTTGAGAAATTGACATACAGCAGTCAGGTGTCCCCTGTTACCAGGACTGGGTTGTCTAGACATCCTTCGTCTTCAAGGTCTAGCTCAAGTCCATATATTCTAGAAAGATCCTAAGAATCCAAGCCGTGCAGCACAGTGGAAGGAGGACTAGACTGCAGGCAGGCAACCGGGTTCCTCACTCAGCTCTGCTTCTGACAAGCTGTGTACTGTGGACAAGTCAGGGGACCTCTTTGGGGCTTGGTTTCATCATCTGTAAATGGATTAGCCTTGTTTCCTTCTTTCCTCCCTTCCTTCCCTCCTTTCTTTTCCACTTATTCTCTATCCACCTATCTTTCAGAAGGGTTATGGTCCAGGACCCCTCCCTCCAATAGTCACATGTCTTGAGGATCCTTGAGTACAAACGACAGCAAAATAAACAAACAAGCAAAAAAGACGACTACAATGCTGCTTAAAAGTGATTTGAGAGAGGTTGTGACCACATGCAGCCAGAAGGCTCTAGGGGAGAACAATGAAAAATGAAGCTTATTTCAAAGGAGCCCCTTTCCATCCAGCTCTGTGTGGATCACAGATGCCAGTCTCTAGAAAGGCACAGAGGAGGGCAGGCTTTCGAAATCCATCCCTCCAGAGTCATAAGCTCATTGTGACATTGCAAATGCACGTTGGTTTCTTTCACCATCTCAGCTTCTCTGAGCCAAGAGGGCCTTTTGGTTCCTGAAGACACTTAATTCTTGCAGCTTTTTTTGTTTACTGGAAGTGAATGCAGACCACGTAATATGACACAAGATGAGTTGGGGGCTGGTGGGAGTGTCCAGGCCCATTACCGGACCAGTGGGGGTATAGCGGGGGAGAACCTGTGCAGGTGTCTGGGTGGGGGATGGGGGAGGATTCTGACTGGTCCTTGCTTCCTGCAGACCTCATTTCTGTTACCGTTAAGCCCCTATTACCTTTGGCTCCTGTAACTCCAAAGAGATTAATGAGGAATTGGATGGGGGATGTCCCTATAGCAGGGACAGCCTACTATAGCGGTGACATTGCCCTTTCCAGGGATGGACCTTGGACTCTGGGCACTCATTTCCCCACCAAACCTATTCCAGGGTCACATCTTATCCTCTGCATTTTCAAGTGTGAGTAAATCATCACACACAAGGCCATCTTGTCTTCTCCTTTTAAGCCAGTTCACTCTTCAGGTGTGACCCTGGCTGGGACCCTTCCTCCTGGTCAGTGGGATGCTGTCCCCCCATCACCGATGGGAAACCATCCATGCAATGCCACAACGAGGCGTGTGATAAAAATGATGGGGTACGTTTATGTCATAATTAAAGTGAGTCGATTATACATTTCTTAAAACTTTAAGAATTATTTAATGAATGTCTCATTTTGATCAATCTTAATGCATTGATACAAATGAAAAATGTCTTCGGAAAAGGCAGCGATGCAGCAGCAATTGTATTTAATTCTCGGGTGAATGAATTTTAGTCAGCAGTGGTATTATAGGACAACAGTGTAGAGATTACCGACCTTGCTAGAAGGGAGATGTACTTTATTTATAGGGTCTGGGGACTTGTTACCAACTAGTTGAGGCAAGTAAAGAAAAACCTCTCTTACACAGAAAGCTGAGTCCCGGAGAAAGGAGATTCTGGTTAAATAATTGTTCAGAGACTGAAAGTATACAGCTGCCTTTCATCCCAGCTTTGTTACAGAAAATCCTGATGTGATGCATGGGGCCACCTGCATGGAGAATATGGGAGATTTGTGGTAGGCTTTTTTTTTTTTTTTTTTTTTTTTTTTTTTGCGGTATGCGGGCCTCTCACTGCTGTGGCCTCTCCCGTTGCGGAGCACAGGCTCCGGACGCGCAGGCCCAGCTGCCATGGCTCACGGGCCTAGCCGCTCTGCAGCATGTGGGATCTTCCCGGACCGGGGCACGAACCCGTGTCTCCTGCATCGACAGGAGGACTTCCAACCACTGTGCCACCAGGGAAGCTCTTTGGTAGGCTTTTTAAAGGGAAATATAACATATGCAGGCAAGTGTACAAACTGTACAGCTTGATGGATATTTATGAAGGGATTGCACCTGTACCAGCGTGGCAAGGGCCAGGCTATGGGACGTTTCCAGCACCCAGGAGTCTCCCCGGGTCACCTCCCAGCCACTACAACCCCCACCTTCTTACCACCTTCTGATTTCTATGATGATCAGTTTGTTTTGCCTGTTTTGTTTGTTTGTTTGTTTGTTTGTTTTTAACCTCCTGTGAAGGTAACCCTAAACCATATCCCCTTTCCTGTCTGACTTTTTTCCCCTTAACATCCTATCTGTGAGATTAATCCACATTGCTCTATGGAGCAAGAGTTTTTCTTTTCACCATTGTCAAACCAGGCTACAGTTTATTTCCTCATCCTATTGTGGATGGGCAATTGGATTGTTTCTGGTTTGGGGCCATTACGAAGAGTGCTGTTGCGAGCATTCTTGTGGGGTTTTGGTGAACGTATATATGCGTTTCTGCTGGAGATACACCTGGGACCAGGAGATCGACCTCTTCTCTAGCTGCACCGAATTTCTGAGTGACCTCCTTCCATCCTCGTTGCCTGATGATGACCCGCTGCGTTGTCATACAACTCTAGGTCTGAATTGCAAACTGCTCAATGCACCTGCCCAGCAGGAAGGTCTACCTGGATGTCCATCATCTCCACTCCAGGTGCAAGTAAATACTGGGGCATCACTGCTGCTCTCTGATCCAGCCCCTCAGCAATCCTGTTGGCTCTGCCTTTGCTCCAGGTGCTATTGCTGTTAACCACTCACCCCCAAATTTGTTATGTTAAAAGGATAGTCATTCTCATCTGCTCACAGAGCCTGTGGGTCAGGAGTTGCGACAGAGCCCAGTGGGGACAGCTTGCTTCCACTCCATGCGGTCTGAGACCTCAGCTGGAAGACTCAGAGGCTGGGAGAGACCCACTGGCTGGGGTCCTCTGGAAGCATCTTCACTCACGTGTCTGGTGTTCAGTCAGGAGACCCAGAGGCTAGCGCTGCTGACCACAGCCCATTCCTGGTCTCTCCGTGGGGCTTGGCTTCCCCACAGCATGGTGGCCTCAGGGTGGTCACGCTTCTCACAAGGCCACACGAGGCCCCCAGTGGAGTGTTCCAGTGAACAAGGGAATGATACATCATATTTTAGGTCCAACTGGGATGAAATGCAGCACCACTTTTGCCATATTCTATTAGACAAAGCAGTCACAAGCCTGCCCATATTTAAGGGGATGGGAACTGGCCTCTGCCTCTTGATGGGTGAAGGGTGGGGGCCAAGGGCACATGGCAGAACAGTGGGACAGTGTATATGGTGGGGGGGGGTCTGCCTTCAGAAATTTCAACCTGCCACCCGCCATCTTCACATCACACCCAGAGCGCTGCCACTTGGCCCCACCTACAGAGCTTTCCCCAGGCTTCAGGCACCGTGTTATATGTCACCTGTGCTCTAGTGAATGGTACAAGTTGTTACCTCTCACCTGTATTATGGATGGTACTGGCCATGCCAATATCAATGGTGATCACATCTATGGCAGGTAAACAAATTAATATGTGTCAAGCAATTAGAACAATTACTATTAATCCCTTTAGTCCTCACACAGCTTTGGAAGCAGTATCCCATTTTATAGGTGAAGAGTTTGGGGTGAAGGGGACCCCGTGACCAAGCTAAGCCCCCATGGCTCTAAGGTAGCAGCGACTGTCCTGCTAACTACCTCTTCATGCTGCCTGCTAGGTGCGGTTTTCTGATCAGGGATATTTTGGATGCAAGGCACAGGGACATATTGGAGTCAATGTAAGTTACAGGGAATTGATTGCAAATGTGTGAGTCAGCCTCCAGTGTATTGCTCAGACAGCCTGGGTTAAGGTGCAGTAACAAGCAGCTCCACACCAGTGATTTTGCACAACAAAGGTCTACGTCTGCTCACATGTAATCTGCTGGGAGTCCAGATGACTCTCCAAGTCCATCACCTGTGGTCTCTGTCAGGGACCCCATGCGATGGAAGCTTCACTGTAGTGGCAGAGGGAATGGACACAGCCAGAGGGTTTCCCACCAGCAGTCAAGCACTCTGCCCACAATCACATGGATGCCCACTGCCCACTGGCCTGACCAGTGACGTGTCCCTCCTGACTGCAAGGGAGGTGGCAGGGTGGTGCCCCAACATGTGTCTGGCAGGCCGTAAAAGCTGAAAGGGAGTGAAGATAGAGTCTGTCTATACCACTGTTTTAAAATACAGGTTTTATTATTATGTAGGTATGGCAAGGCCACCAGATCAGAAAATAACTACCATTGAAAAGGTAGTTTGTTTTGTTCACAGATCCCAAGGGAGGGGACATGTCTTTCCATGTAGGGCCACATGGGGAAGCACCAGGGTTGGTCAGGAGGCAGAGGGGAAAAGAAAAAAGATGTGGGCAAGAGCTTTAACCATGGTTTCCATGGAAAACAACAGACGAGGCGGGGTAGGTGGGTTTAGGATTGGCTAATTTGAATGATTTCAGTGGGCTTGGGGCAGTTGCTAGTTGTCTGATACCTGCTCTGGAGTGATTAGGGCAGGTGGGTAGTAACCTGAAATTGATGGAGGAGGTGATAAGGGTGTGGGCTCCGGATTGGTTGGTTTGCATTGGAAGCACATTTTCATAGTGAGGTGTCCACTATCTCTGGGATCAGTTGGTCCAGGGAGGGGTGGTCCTTCCAGGGTCAGTAGGGCCTCAAGATGTCAAAGCATCAGAAATACAGGAAAGTGGTTGATACAACCACACCTGGGCATTGAGGAAGGAAACCACGGTAGATGTGGAAGTTAATGACTCCTGTCTCTGACCCCCTGTCTCCCTGTCTCTTCTTTACTCTCTGTTGTCACCGGCTTCCTGCTGGCCCAGCCCTGGATGTCTCCCCGATGCTTCACTTCTCTTATCCACTTCTTGTGGCCAGATTTACAATGTCCCGATGCCAAAAGCTCAGGAGGGGATGCTGGTAGGCACAGCTCTTCTTTCCTCCCCAGGTCATTGGTCACTCTGGCCTGCGCATGAAAAGTCCTGATCCAGTTGGGTCTGGCCAGGGACGAGGAGTCCCCACGTGGCAGGGGTCAGTCCCTTCAGAAGGAGCGCTGGCAGACGGTCCCAGAGATTCATGTCTCCATGGATTCTGACCTCCATCAAGTACCCATCAGTGTCCTTCAGTGAGGCCAAGCAGACTTGGCTCGGGAGCTGGTGGGGAGATCAGAGAGACACCATTATTTAAAAAGTACCAGTCACCACGCATGTGGCAGAACTCATCAGAAATGGGTTCTCAGAGCCAACTGGGACCTGGAGTGGCCGGGCCTCTGCAGGGCCTACAGGAGGTGGTCATTAGCTCTGGGCAGACTCCCCTCGACCAGGATGTTGCACCATGGAAAGTTACGGGGAGCTGGCGGCCGCACTGTGTGTGTGTCTCTCTCAGACTGATTATCTCATTTTGCTAGGCCCCACACTGCCAGAACACAGAGTGCTGTTTACAGCCCCTATGCCCAATCAATCACTTATTCATACAGTTGAAGATTATAGTTGCTCATTTGCTACTTCCAGTCCAACTTGTTATGGAGTGTCTCCGGGGAGACATCTGCACAGCTGTATTAAAGCCATCCAATTCCTTCTCCATGGCAACAACTGGGGAGGCTGGAAAGCCCTCTGGCCACGGCGCATGAGTTGGAAGTGAACTCCCTCCCGAGCGCACCTGCCCCAAGCAGCAGCGGACATGGGGAGTCTTCATTAGCACCTTCTTGCCTTCCACCAAAGCTCATCATCACGGTTGACGGATTGCAAGCCATTTGTCATTGGTGGGGCAGATGGGCACGGCTATTGGCTCTCAACAAAGCCCACTCACCCTTCTGGGGTGATAAGATTCAATCTATGGACTGTTTATTGAGAGCCTGTTAGCATTGATCTCGGGGGCTACTTGTGAATTTTATTAATCAGGCTGCTGTTTCCAGCCAACTTCAGCTTGAAGGAGAAGATGGAGAGTATCTAGTATCTGAGGGGCCAGCTGCCCAGGAGGAAGCATAGTCTCCACCCCATCCTCAGAGAGCTGTAGTGCACTCGCCAGAAGGGAAAATGCCCATGGTGGGACGTGTCTCTCCATGCTGCTGTGGGGGTCGCCACTGCCCATTTTCGGATGCTGCATGTCTGCAGGGAGGCTGCGGGGAGCTTTCACCAGCAGGCTCTGCATCTCAGGGGAGTGCCTCATAGCTCTGTGGATAAGCACCAATTTTTATCTTTGCCGAGATGTGTGTGAGCCAGCAATATTTGATCAATACTTGAGGGGTCAGAACTCACCTTAAAATCAAGACAATTCACTTTTGCTTAGGGTCTCAAGTATACATCCCGAAAAGAGGCGCATTGGACAGCTGATGGGAGGAGATGCATACAAGGGCAGTCTCACGCCCTCCCCCTGCTCTGCAGACCCCTCCATCCCTGGAGCAAAGATAAATGTCTGGTGTCTGGCATCTCCTCTATGGGTCTCAGGGAGCCCCTGCCTGTGCCAAGCCCGTGAATGCCTCCTGGCTCCAAATCCCATTCGACAGCCAGTGTTTAACTAAGTAGTCTGGCACTTGTTGAACAGAAAGTCTGCTTCTGGTATTCATCTCATGCTATTAGGAAAACCTCATTCTTTTAGCAAAAGTTTTCTGGTACCACTGAAGTTCATGGTCGACTCTGACTCGACCCAGCACGGAAACTGCCGGGGAGGAGGCTTTTGATGTTTGCAGCATCTGATCGGTTATTAATCACGGTAAATCTGGAATAATCTCTACAAACATATTTTGTTCCCTACAAATATATCTGTGCCAACTTTCTCTAATAAATCTCACATCAGATGGGCTATTGTCTCTCTTCACACAGCGGCTCCCAGCTGAAATATTTAAACACTGTATGAGCAATAATAAAAAAACGCTTCCTGCAGTCACTTTTGTTTTAGGAAAACAGACTACAGTAGGTAGCAGATTTATTACCTACAGAGGCCTCCAGTTGGGGCTGGTTTTTCTTTTTTCCCTTGGTGGATTATTTCTAGCTTTAAAAATCACAGAAGAACTTCATGTTTGTCCCTGGCTTTATGCAAAAAGGGCAAGACATCACTCTTTCTAATGAGAAAAGATTTGAAGCAACCTAAGAAAGAAAAATAAGAAGCTTCTTGGAATCTGGCTCCATCATTTCTTCCCAGGCCCTGTTCTCTGATAAGGAAACACAGGTGATCTTGGGCTTCCATCCAGACTTCTCACCTAATGGATTTCCCTCCTTTGTGAAAACTACCATTACTCTCACCCTAAATTTGTCCCTACCATTGTGATAAGCTAAGAGTGGGGCTTGAAGAAGTCATCGGGATGGAGAAAGAGGACACTTTGACAGGACGGTCGTACAAAGAGGGATGACTAGGGATGTTTCCCCAAAACTCCTTTGCCTGGGAAATCCAAAGGTACAACTAAGACCTATCCTTTCCCTGGATTATTTTCTCTGAATTGCCCAAAGAAATATTTATTACACTTGATTGTACCTGTCGACTGAAAAAAAGAATGCACAACCTAAAAGTTGAGAGTTATGTTTTATTTGGTGGACATACTGAGGACTCAAGCCAAGGATGCAGCATCTCAGACAGCTCAGAGGGACTGCTGTGAAGAAGTAAGGGAGCAGCCAGGATATATAAGAGTTTTTCAACAAAGACCAGGTAGTGGGAACATCAAAATATTACTGTTAGTTAAAGAAAACCAGACATCTCAAGTCAAGGAATTTAGCATTTTTCTATGTATGGGAAGATGCACGAGTCAGGGCTCATTGAAATCATTCTTTTGATATACACCTCAGCTCTCTGAGGCCAGTATCCTGTGTTTTCTCATCCTGAGTCTCCTCAGGGTGCACACTCGGGGGTGACTGCAGTGGCTTGATGGTGGTCATCCTGTTTCCATCCCGAGTTCCCTCAGGACTCACCGTCGGGGGCGGTGGGGGGGCTGTAATGTGATGGCTTGAAGGTGGCAACATCCTTTGTTTATTAATATGGCAGCAACATTTTCTTTGACATACCCCATCTCTATTAAGCAGGTTCCTATACAGATTGATGCAGTGGATAAGTCATGAAGAGCCTGGCATCGCCCTGAGAACAGGAAATCCAGAGGAAATGTGGGACGGGGGCCACTGGTTGCATCTCCCTGGGACAGGAGACAGGAGAAGGGTGTGAATAAGAGGCTACAATCTACAGCAAATTCCAGTCATGGTGTTGTTGTTTTATGAAGTATTGATACTTATCGGTCATTAAAGGTCATTATCAGGTTAATCGACAGGAGAAATTGCACTGGGTGGTGAAGGAAGCTTGGTTGTTTGTTGTGATGATTGTACAGCTGGGGCAGATGGGAAGGTTAGGTTCTGCTTTTTCCATATGTTCTTGTGTAGGTGAAAATATCTGAGCTGCCCAAAGAAATGACTATGAATCACACACTTGGACATTCTAAAAAAAATCAGCCATAGCAAAGAGTGTGGGGGTCCACTCTGAGCCTCTTATGAGGACATTAGGATGGGAGAGAGTCATCCATTATGTAAATGATAGTCTATGTGGAGAGCTACTCAGGGGACATTTGAGCGTGGAGTCTGTTCCTGGCTACAGTCCAGCCATATCAAGAAATCAGCTGATGGTACATGTCTCTGTACAGGACTATTTCACCTAGAAGTGCTGCTTACAAGGTTCCTTTTCTGAGAAGTTCTACATAAACCCGGTTGACTGAGGGAGGTCTGCTCTTGAAATAACCCTTCTTTCAGGGGAGGAGTTGCCCCTTTATTTATTCTCCTGCCAAGTTCAGACTTTGCTGTGTTATCATGGCTTTGTGCCTGGCCAACTGCCCTTTCTGTACACCTGTGCACTGAAGAACCAGGAGAGGGACACAAGGGCATCCAACTTTCACAGGAGGCAGGAGAAGCCAGTCAATGTACCTGGCCAAACCTGGAGAGATGATGCTGTGGACACCTGGGGGTGCCCTGGAACCTACCTAGGTGTCCAGCTCGGGTGAGGTCCACACAAGGAGCCAGGTGAGAGGCTGGGGACAGGGTTCAACAAAGATAGGGGTGGTCAGGTCAGAGATCTTGGGGTCCAATGGAGGCAGGGAGCTGAGGTTGGTTCTCGGGACACTTTCCTGAGATGTTCAGCTTCATCCATCTGAGAGAGGACATGGGCACTTCGGCCCAGAAGCCAAGAGAATGGAACCAACCAACTGATACCCCAGCAATGCTGATGTGCAGCTAAAGAACAATGGCCAAGACATGGAAACAACCTAAATGTTCACTGACAGATGAATGAATAAAGAAGATGTGGTACATATATACAATGGAATACTACTCAGCCATAAAAAAGAACGAAATAATGCTATTTGCAGCAACATGGATGGACCTAGAGATTATCATACTAACTGAAGTAAATCAGACGAGAAAGACAAATATCATACGATATCACTTATATGTGGAATCTAAAATACGGCACAAATGAACTTATCTACAAAACAGAAACAGACTCACAGACATAGAAAACAGACCTGTGGTTGCCAAGGGGGAGGGGAGGTGGGGGAGGGAAGGACTAGGAGTTTGAAATTAGCCGATGCAAACTATTATATATAGACTGGATAAACAACAAGGTCCTACTGTATAGCACAGGCAGCTATAATCAATATAACTCACAGACATAGAAAACAGACCTGTGGTTGCCAAGGGGGAGGGGAGGTGGGGGAGGGAAGGACTAGGAGTTTGAAATTAGCCGATGCAAACTATTATATATAGACTGGATAAACAACAAGGTCCTACTGTATAGCACAGGGAGCTATAATCAATATCCTGTGATAAACCATAATAGAAAAGAATATGAAAAAGAATGTATATGTACATATATATGTATAACAGAATCACTTTGCTGTACAGTAGAAATTAACACAACATTGTAAATCAACTATACTTCAATACAATAAATTAAAAATAAATAAAAAAGAAAAGACTGGTGACAGAGGCACTGATGTCCTCCAGAAGGGGTGGTGTGAAGACTTCCTGCTGTCACCAGCCCCCAGGGAAACTTAGGTTGATGCAGGACTGCCCTTCATCACAAAATCAAGATGCCACGTCTCCAGGAAAAGCCACCAGAAAGCCCCCTGTCACTTGTCTGCTCCTGCAGGAATGAGGGAGCACCTTGGAGGGAGGGGTGGCCCTGGGTACACAGCAAGCCCACTGGGATTTGGATTCTGGGGCCGACTCACCTGCACCTCACCTCTGTGGCCAGGTTTCTGCATGAGCCCTGCCCTCTTTCCTTTCCTCTTAGTCCTCAAGTGTCTGGAGCTCTCAGAATCAGGGGTGGAGGTGGAGAAAGGAGGAGTCAGAACCCCCAAGGATGCAGAGATGCCAGGGTCTTCTGGGGAGACCTTGAAGAGTGCACGACAGTTGGCAGGAGAGCCCTACCAAGTGGGGAGGGGGCAGTGGGTGGGAGTGGTCCCCCATGGAGCAGACAAGAGGGCGGAGCATTTTCTGTAGAGAACTGAAGAACAATAATGAAACTAAGTCCATCTCCTTCTCCTTATTACCATGTGCAGACGATGGTTTACAATGTCAGCGATAAAATACTCCACTGTTGGGGCGGGTGCTCCCTCCTGCCCCCGGCATGGCACTGGGTTCAGGGACATCACATTCAGAGCACTTGTGCCTTCACTCGCCTACCATCACCCGAGACAGAAAGCGTGACTGATCATGGGCTCAAAATCCTTCTCAATGCACTGCTGTAGGCAGCTGCTTCCATGTGGAGCCATCCTTGGCCCTTAGGAAGAAAACTCAGTGCCCACTGCGGTCACTCAGGTTCTGGGTCCCCTGTAGATCCTGCCCAAGACACAGTTTGGGCCCGGCTTTGGCTCCCCCCACTTCACAGCAATGTTCTCTCGGTGTACAAAAGTCCCCTGCCTTGGGCACCTCCAGCGATCTCATCCCCTTGTCCTCCTGTCAGCCTGTGCGGGTTGGGTTCCAAGGCAGATTAATGACCCGTGCTTGCCTGCATGATTATTTCTAATGGTCTGATTTGAGAAATAAGCTATTAATCGCTGTCACATGCTGGGCTAACATCATCTTGGGGCAGCAGGGAACCAAGGATTTGCTGCGTGGCACCATGGAATGTTCCCATCCCACAGACTCAGCACCGGCTGCTTTTTCACACGTTCTCCTGTGGTTTCAGCCAAGACGAGTGGACCTCTGGGCAAAGGGCCATGGTTTTACCTTGCCTTTTGCATCCCTCTCTCCCTTTTCATTATTTTCCTGTTTATTTCCCTCCAGATCATTCTGGGGCCACAACCAGAGTTCTGTAAGGGGTTTTAGAGTCAGCGACTTGGGCTTAAATTCTGGCTCAATCCCCTTATTAGCTGTGGAATCTTCTACATATTATCACTTTCTGGGTGCATCAGTTTCCTACCTGTGAAATGGGGTTAATATTCTCTCTCTCCTAGGAGATGTTAAAGGATGTTTGTGGAACATATTCTAGGCACTCAATAAATGAGTCCTTCCCCAGGGATTTCCTTACAGGATTCCCAAGAACACCCTCCTGCATCTTATGAGAACATGTCCCTTCCTCCTCTGAACCGACACAGCTGTGTTGTTTGTCTCTCCAACAGTGAGCTCATGCATGAGAATGGTGGCCTCTTATTTGCTCTTTTCTTCCTCCTTCTCCTCATCTCTAAGATGTCCATACAGTACCTCTTTGTCCTTGGAAAATGTGCTAAAGTTCTGGGCAGACAGAGATGTGATTCAGGGGGTCTGAGATCTAAGGCTCTGCTTGCTGTGATTATGGGGTCACTGGACAGGGTCAAGTATTTAAAGGCCAGTGTCAAGGGCCTAGCTGAGCAGGAGAGCTCATGGCCAATGGTAGAGAAACAAGAGTGAGAACTCAGGGGAAGTGGGCTAAAGTGATGGGAGAGGGAAGGACAGACTGGGAAACAAGACAGGCCTGAGGTCTATGAAATCTGAGAATCAATTAGAGGGGCCCTCTGATCCCACAGCAGAGACTGTTCTCTCTCTTATTCCTTACTGCCTTGCATAAGGGCTAATTATGTTAGAATTAGTCAGTCCATCCATCTATCCATCCATCCATCCATCCATCCATCCATCCATCCATCCATCCATCCACCCATCCTTATTGTGGCTCCACTCTATGCCAAAGCACTAGGCATTGTGGGGTGTAGAGATGAATACAGCATGCCCCATTTTTCATCATCTAGAGGGAAACCTGACTGCCAACAACCAATAGTGGTCAGTGTTAGGAGCTCTCAGAAGAGGGGAAACATCAGCTCCTCCTGGAGGAACTGTGAGAGACCTCCAGAGCTAAGCATTAGACGACCTGTGCTAGCTTATCCAGAGGAAGGATGAGGTTAAGAAATTTGGACAGAGCAAACCATGTGGCCTGATGAGCCAGGTAATGCACAGTATAGCTGGAATCTATAGGAAGGGACCCTGGACCAAGCCAAGAGGCCACGTAGGACCAGGTGAGGAAGGGTGTGACACACTATGCTGGATCAACAAGGGCCACTGAAGCTTCCGAGCAAGAGGAGTGACAAAGTCCACCCTGAGTGTCTGACAGTGAGTGCTACCCATCCGTCCTGTGGCTACCCATCCATCTTATACCTATCCATCCATCCTGGGGTTATCCATCCATCCTATAGCTAACCATCCATCCTATAGTTATCCATCCATCCTATGGCTATCCTTCCATTCTATGGCTACCCACCCATCCTCTGGCTATCTATCTATCCATCCTATAGCTATCCATCCATTCTATAGCTATCCTTCCATCCTATGGCTATCTATTTACCATCTACACATGGTTGATGAGAGGTAGAGGAAGATATCAGGATGACTACAATGGTACTTCCCACCTGAGGTTTGTGCTTTGCAAGGTGGACCCAGAGAAAACAGGTACATACGGTGAACGCACATAATTGACTTTGTACCCATGGACCTTGGTACATTGTTCATGAAGGAACTGTGACATGAGAGAATCTTTTGGTCATGCTGGGGCTGGCAGCAGGCCACAGCATCTCACTTGAGGCTGACTGCGCTACAGTAATGTTAGTCTCTGAAGTGATTTTGTTTCAGCAGCCCAACCAACTCCAAAGCAGGGAGCAGCCCCCGGAGTTGAGGGCTGTATTGGGTGCTGTTGGAAGTGCCAGAGGGATCCTGCAGCCCACCAGGGCCTTAAAGGAGCTCCTGGCTCATGGTCAGATCCAGTAGGGTCTTTGGGGAGAGTGAGTGGAGCAGTAATGATGCTACTGTTTACTGGGCTCTCCCAGTGCTTCACATGAATGCTTGGGAAATGTCCATGAGAGAGTTTCTATTATAACCCCCACTTTATAGATGAGAATGGGAGGCACAGAGAGGTTAAGTAACATTTCCAAGGTCACACAAGCTGGCAAGAGCCAGCTCTAGAAATTGCTCTATGTTATTCTGACTCCCAACCCCCTCTGTGTTAAAGAATCAGTTCCATGCTTCCATCTTTGCTGATACCTCCAGCCGTGACAATGCATATGCTTCCTCCTCCCTCTCCACCTCTTGGACACAGGCCCCCTCTAAGCTAAAGCACAATTTACATGGATCCTACAGGCCCCAGCAGATTTTCTGCTTTATCTGCGAAGCTGAATAGCAGGAGTGAGTGTCAGTAGTGAGGCCGGCATGGCTAAGTGGCAGCCACCCCAGCGGCTGAGGCCTCAGACGTGGGCACAGCAGCTTTTCCGCTGGTGCCCAGGCCGCCTCCGCCGCCCTCGCGCTGCTGCTAGCACAGCAGCAGGGAGTTGTTATTGATTCTAACCAGCCATTTGTTATTAGAAAATGAAGGTGCTGGCATTTGGCAAGCTGCACGCTGTGTGTTTATTCAATTCAGAACCTACACAAACACATTCTTGGCTCTGGAAGGCTGTAGGCTGGATTTCTCCTTGTCCTCTCTTCCTGAGGAATGTGTTGCTGCTAAAGCAGCTCCCAGTTCTCCGATGTCCTGGCTGAGGCTGGGATACACCCAGGAGGAGAGCGGCCTCGAAGGCTGATGTCCAGGTGGGGGGGCTCGGGAATTGTCAGGGAAGGAGATGGGGGCTCTTGATGACTGAGCCTCCTTAGCAATTGAGACTGGTGTCAGCGGTGCAGCGGGGAAGTTTTTGGGACTGCAGGCTGCAGTTCAGGCTGCATAAAGAAAGAAAAGACCTGCACTCCTTCATCCTTCACTTGGTCCTGTAGGCATGCTTGCTGTGTTCTGAGTCGTCAAGGAGATTTGCTCACACTTTCTCTGCCAGCGGTCCTGCTGTGTCCCTGGTCAGCTCACCCTCCCATAGTCTTCTCAACAATTCAAACTGCTCAGCACACATTGGAATCCAGCCTGCTTGCCTCACCACATCCTTATCCCATAGAAGATGACTTTACCTTCCTTTTTTCTAAAATTTAATTTTTTATTTTATGTTTTAGTATAGTTGATTTACAATGTTGTGTTAGCTTCTGAGATCGACAGCCTGGAGCAGCTCATCCTCTTGGTACCAGGCTTCCATCAACAGGGACCAAGTGTGTGTGCCTTGTATGACCCCCAGGACTGTGAATACGACAGATTCTACTTTGTGACCAGGGTATGTGCGATGGCCCAGTTGACCTTGAGGAAGGGAGCTTACGCAGGTGGGCTTGACATAATCAGGTGAGCCCTTGAAAGAGATGTGGCTCTTCCAGGCATGAGAGTGTCAAGCATGAGAGGGAAATGATGGCAGAGGATTCTCCATTGCTGGCTCTGAAGATGGAGGGCCACATGATGGGGCAGCACATGGTCCCTGGGAACTGAGTGACCCCTGGCTGACAGCCAGCAAGAGGACATGTCTTCAGCCTCTGTCCTTAAGAAACTTGATTCTGCCAACAACCTGAATGAGTTTGGAAGTGGATCCTTCCCCCAGAGCCTCTGCTGAAACACAACAGGCCAACATCATGAGTGTGAGACCCTGATCATAGAACCCAGCCATACCCTGTCCCGACTTCGGGCCCACAGAAGTCTGAGCTGGCCAATGGGCATAGTTTCCAACTGCTAAACTGTGGTAATCTGTTATGCAGCGTAGATGACTGATACATGGAGAGATAGCCTGTCCTCCTAGAGCAGCCCCTCCAGCACCCCCACCATGGTCTTGATGCCCCCAGGGGAAGAAGCAAAGCTGGCACCCAACACTCAGGGTTAGATGAGCCACAAACCAGCCTCCACACATCCACAGCTGGAGCCCGGAGAGACAGAAAAACTCCTCATGCTCCGAGTAAGACCACCCCTCTGCTGGCCTTCTTGCCTCCATCCCCAGACCTCTACATGGGCCAGGTGATGTCCCAGCCTCCCCCCTGCTTCTCCTCCACTGTCTGCCTTTGGGCTCTCGGGACTGGTCTCACCACATCCTTCAATGTACATCAGTCAGTACCAGGAACTCAGGACTGCCCGCCATCCCTGGTCCCCCAGACCCGAATCCTCAGGAGGCTCTCTTCACCCCCTGTTCTGATTCCATCTCCTGTCCCTCCCAAGACCCAAGACCATCTGCTGTACCTTTGAAGCCCATGGTCAGTCATGGACCAAATCCCTCGTGTCGTCCCTTTTTCTTCAACAGAACCTTCCCTTTGCCTTTGAACGTGTCCTGGTTCTCCCCTGGTGACACTGCCTCCCCACCAGGGCCTCATCATGAGGGCTGCAGACAGTTCTGTCTCTTCTTGTTCCTTGTCTTCCATACCAGCCGTCTCTCCCCCTCTTCCCTTGAAACCCCCTGTGAGCTGACTACTCCCCCTGTGACACTCTGCACTGCAGACCCCTCCCCCAGCAGAGTGCCTGGGCACACACGAGCTTTCCAGGAGGATGTTCAGCTCCTGGCTTTCTGTTCCTCTCTTCTGAGTGACTCCTGTTGTAATTTTTAGTGACTGTTATTGGTTTGGAGTGGATTCCCGAGTGCTCTCAGGAAACCTGTCCTATTTCCTGAGCTGTGAGTGTCCCAAGTTTCCTGGTCTTTACGTGCTTCCCTCCTTTACATCCCCATCCTTTCCGCCTAAAGTTACACTCAGCTGAGCATGTGGCTTCCCATTTCATTGAGAAAACAGGAGAAAGCAGAAGATTTTCTGTACCTTTCATACCCCCATCGACGTCTGACTTTCTTCCTGCACATAATCTACTTCTGCTTCTGTTGCCATGAAGGGACTGCTGTTCTCTGAGCAGTGACCACCTGCCCCCAGGACTAGGTCCCACCCTTCTGTACCTGGATCCCCTCTTTCTTGTCTGCTCAAGGGCACTGCTGCAGACATTCTCCCCACTCTGTCAGGCAGCACTGTTTTTTCCGATCCTTTGGACCGTTTCTCTCAGCATGCAGATACGCTCTTACTTCTCCACTCTTCAGAAGAACCATCTCTTGATCAGAATGCCCTTTCAGCTACTGCCTGTGTCTTTTCCTCCCCATGCAGTGAAATTCTTCAAAGGAGCTGCGTGCACTTGTCCTCAAAAGTTTCTCTGCAACTCTCTCCTGAACCCACTTCAGTCAGCTCTTGCCTTCACCACCTCCCCAGAACTGCTCCTTTAAGCCAAAAGTCAACTGCACAGTGCTGAACCCAATGGCTAGTGGGGTGGTTAGTTTTATGTGTTACCTAACTAGACTGGCCTTGGGTGCCCAGATACTTGTTTAAACATTATTTCAGATAAGATTAGCATTGGAATTGGTGGATGCAGTAAAGAAGATTTCCCTCCCCAACGTGTGTGGGCTCATCCAATCTGATGAGGTTCTGAATAGAAGAAAAGGCATAGGAAGTGTTAACCCCCTCTGCCTAACTGCGAGGCTGGGACATCAGTGTCCTGCCCTTGGACTGAGACTTATACAGTCAGCTCACCTGGTTCTTAGTGTTACTGGGTCCAAGATCATACTGCTTGCTGCACCACAGCCCAATCAATCGAGAGCCGAGGTGTGACTTAATTTGGAAAGCCAGCAGACCAAGAAGATGGTGGACTAGTGTCCCAAAGAACCACCTCACCTGAGTTTGAATTCAGGCTTCTTTTATACTAAAAGGGAGGGGGAGTGTCACTGGTTGTTGCAAACTTCTCAGTGCTGGAATCCTTTGTTCTTGCAGCTGTCCACATAGGTCAGGTCACCGTGTTCCTCTAAACCTCCAGAAAGACAACTGTCATTTTTCTGTTCTGCAACTTTTTATCTCTATATGAATGGAAAAGTGTTTTACCTTTAAAGGTCAGAGCCTTGAGAATAGTCTATCCTGTATATTTCAGGCTATAGGCAACACTCTTTAACAAAAGGTGCAGAGCCTGCATGACTAAGCACAGGCAACAGAGCACAAGGGTTAGAGCTAAAGGTATAGATTCAATACGGAGTCAGGTTTGTTCTTCTCTGTTACATTAGGACTTTGCCACTGGCTTTCCTGGGTGTCCAGCTTGCAGACCACAGATCATGAGATTTCTCAGCCTCCATAATCATCACCTAGGCCAATACCTCAGATAAATCTCTACCCCCACCCGATAGATAGATAGAGATACAGAGACATATAAAATCTATCTATCTATCTATCTATCTATCTATCTATCTATTATCTATCTATCTATCTATCTATCTATCTATCTATCTATCTATCTATCTATCTATCTATCTATCTATCTATCATCTCCTACTGTTTCTGATCAATAATCACTTATGTGGTCCTGAACCCAATGCTCAGTTTTCAACCATTGTCCCTCTTCATTTATCAATGGAGTTGAGTTCAATACTGACTATTGTCTTCTGCAAACTATTTCTTTACTTGGTTTTCAGAACCAGCCCTCTCTTGTGTGTTGACCCTCTTTGACCTCTCTGTACTTCACTTTAGGATCCACCCCCTCCTGACTGTCCCCTGCCTTGATTCTGTGTCTGTGACCTCCTGTGTTTGTCCCTCCTATCAATATGAACTCTTATCACTGGAGTGACCAATGCTTAGACCCAGGAGCTCTCCTCCTCCTTTTATCTGTTTATACTCACCCTCATGGTGGTTTCATCTGCTTTAAGTAGCAACTGTACGTTGAGGACTTCAACATCCACGCGGCCCCCATATCTCCCACACAGGCCCTTGTGTGGACACCCACATGTGGCCCTTCTCCATGTCTCTCTCCACCTGTAACCAGTGGGACCTCTTCAAAGCTCAGCCTAAACCTCCTCAATGGTGCTTTACCATGAGGACAAAATCCTATACTAAGCCTGAGCCCACCTGCTGCTCTGGGCTCTTCCCTCACCTTGTCCCTTGGCTCCCCTGCTCTCGACGCACTGGACTTCTTTTCCGACCCCCGGACTCCCCATCTCCCACCTCCTAGACACCACCTACATGCTGTTCTCTCAGACGGCTCCTCCCTCTCCTCCCTGCTTTGCTTGATTCTTGGTCATCCATCTTCCAGCTCACACCCCTCCTACCCCTTCCTCAAGGAAGCTGGGTTAGTTTCCTGGGGTAAAAAAGTACCACAGACTGGTGGCTTAAACAATGGAAGTTTACTGTCTCACAGCTCTGGAAGCTACGGGTCTGAGATGAAGGTGTCGGCAGGTACGTTCCATCTGAGGCTGGGAGATCAAGGTGTCTCTCCCAGCTTCTGGGGGTTTGGTAGTGAGTTTTGACATTCCTTGGCTTGGTAGAAGCATCACCCAGACCTCTGCCTTCATCTTCCTGTAAGAGTGTCTGAGTCCAGATTTTCTCCTTTTATAAGGACTTCAGGCATATTGGCTGAGGGCCCACCCTCCGGCCTCATGACCTCATCCTAACTTTCTAATTACATCTGCAAAAACCCTGCTTCCAAATAAGGCTACATTTGGAGATACGAGGACTCAGGACTTCAATATATGAATTTAGAGGGGTGGGGGGGACACACTTCTTCCCACAACAGAAGCTGACCCCTAACCACTCTGTCTGGGCTGAAGCCCTTATAATGGGCACTCCTGGCACCATTTACAAGCCATGCATGGCACTTGGCATTGCGGTCATTGTACACTGGTTTGTGTGGTTATTTGATCTCTTTCTCTTTTCCAACTGAAGGTGTGTCTATGCTTGCTTGCTATTATATCCCAGTCACTAAAGTTTATTTATTTATAAAAGTAGTATTTTACAGCTCTAACTCTGTATTCTCCACTCTTGTCCCTTAATCCTTATATATTGAACAATGTGTCAATGGTTTGGATTTGGCATATAAGAGCACTGTGATTTTCCTAAATAGCTTTAGAACAGCACAGGGGTCTAGCCACAAAGCCAACAACTCACAATAATATTAATTCCTGCAGGAAACACAAGATCAATAAGTTCTTTTCTTGCTCAAGTCTCCTATCATATCCTAGAGACCTACATGGAATTTGCAGAAAACAAAGATGCATGAATGGTGGGGAATGGCTCCTCCCACCCAGGGAGCCCCCATGACACTCACCCCACAGGACCCAAGCTGGTTCCTTTAGGGACAGCCACCTGCATCAGCTGCAAAGAGGCCTCGCCATCAAGACCAGTAGGTGACCAACACTTAGATGTGGATGTGTTGAACTTGGTCCATTTGGTCATTCCCATTCATCAGGTGGAGGTGAAAATAAAAACTCTAGTTAGAGGGTCAATGGTGATGATGGCTGAGGTTGTTGAGTGCTTACCTCGTGTTGCATATATGTTGCCTACTAAGAAACCTATAATGTCAGTGCTCTAAATGTCATAGGTCCATCAACAAGGAAACCAGGGTGTGGTTAAGCTGAGTTACTTGCATACGCAGCTGCAGCCGGTGGCCCAGTGGGAATTTGAACCTGGTTTGTATTCTTAGTACTGCATTGTAGTGTCTACCAAGTGGTGTCTTTCCTCATGGAATCCGTCCTTGAAGTTCAATCTGACTTTCTCAGCAAACCACCTCCTCCCCAGCATTGTTTCTGGGACACGATAAACCCAACAACCAAAGGAACCACTCATTAATTCAACTATTGTTTAGTGAGCTCCTGCTACACCCTAAGCACAGTACTTGGCACTGGGAAACAATAGCAAACAAATCAACGTCCCCATTTTCACAGGGTTTAAATTCTAGTAGAATTTGGCAAACAGTCAACAAAACAAATAAGCAAAATAATTAGGGGTTTGGCTGGTGATGAGTGCTATGGAGGAAAATGAAACAGGGACAGAGATTGGAGATAGTATTGGGAAAAGGGATCAATTATAAGAAGGGTGAATCAAGACCTGCAAGAGATAAAGCTATGCTACTAGGCTATGGAGCAGATGGAGAGGGTTCCTTGTAGAGGGAGCAGCAGGTGCAAAGGCCCTGGGGTGAGAGTGTGCCTGGTGGTTTTGTATGGAGCACCCTAAGCAATGGAGGAATTAGTAGCAGAAGGTAGAGGAGGAATGGGGGGAAGGACGAGTGGGACCTCATAGGTCATTTAGGACTTTGGCTTTGACTGAGTGGGATGAGAAGCTTCTGGAAGGTTTTGGGCAGAGAGACAGCACACCTGTCCTCAGGTTCACCCTTCTCTGACCTGCAGAGCCCTTCACCTGGGCCTCTTCCAGACTTATCACTTGTGCATTTTTCACAATTGTCTAACAGCTCCCCTTAGAGTGCATGGGCTCAAGAGGAGAGATTTACCTCCAACTCATTTTGTACCAGCTGTGGCTGGGGCCATGCTGCCACTTGAAGCGCCAGAGAGGGCCTCAGAACGTACAGTCATGGCAACCACCAGGGAGGAAGCATCAGGCACACCTTCTGTCCTCTGGTTGCTCCAGCTGGTTGCACTCCGGGGCAGCTGGAAGATGAGTCCTGCAGTTACAGAAGAGCAGAGGTGAAAAAAATTCTGTGCTGTGCCATGGTCCCCAAGGGGGCTGGGTTTTTCCCAAGAGGAAAACGGCATTCCCTCGGGCCTACTCGATGGAAACCAGAACAGTGACCAGCTGGCTTCTGGAGACCTGCTGCTTGGGGTGGGATAGTTCTCGCTGCCCCTCGAGGTTGAGTTGGATTTGAGGGGTCTTTTGGATTCAGAGTTGCAGGCTTGGGGGGGGGTCCAGGAAGCCATGTACATCTGGGTATCTGTCATGGATCAGAGTCTGAGGGAAACCAAATCAGGCCCTGAAAGGGTCAGCTGTGCTCTTAAAAGACGTTCAAGAGTATGTTCATGGATCATGTGGCAACTCTATTTTTAGTTTTTTAAAACAATATCCAGGTCCATCCATGTTGCTGTAAATGGCATTATTTCATTCTTTTTTATGGCAGAGTAGTATTCCATTATATATATAATGGAATACTCAGTGCTGCGATGAACACTGGGGTGCATGTATCTTTCAAATTATGGTTTTCTACGGGTATATGCCTATAGAAGTGTGATTGCTGGGTCATATGGTAGTTCTATTTTTAGTGTTTTAAGGAACCTCCATACTGTTTCTCATAGAGGCTGCACCAATTTACATTCCAACCAAGAGTGTAAGAGGGTTCTCTTTTCTCCATACCCTCTCCAGCATTTATTATTTGTAGGTTATTTGATGATGGCCATTCTGACTTGTGTGAGTTGGTACCTGATTCAAAAAGATACATGCACCCTTATGTTCCTAGCAGCACTATTTACAATAACCAAGATATGGAAACAACCTAAGTGTCCATCAACAGATGAATGAACAAAGAAGATGTGGTATATATACACAATGGAATATTACTCAGCCTTAAAAAAGAATGAAATAATGCCATTTGCAGCAACTTGGATGAACCTAGAGTTTATCATACTAGTGAAGTAAGTCAGACAGAGAAAAACAAATATCATATGGTGTCACCTATATGTGGAATCTAAAATATGACACAAATGAATTTATTTACAAAACAGAAGGAGACTCACAGACATGGAGAACAGACTTTTGGTTACCAAAGGGGGAAAGAGGGGGAGAGATAACTTAGGAGTTTGGGATTAACATATACACACTACTGTATATAAAATAGGTAAACAACAAGGTCCTACTGTATAGCACAGGGAACTATACTCAATATTTTGTAATAACCTATAAAGGAAACAAATCTGAAAAAGAATATATATATATATGTATAACTGAGAAAAAAGAGTACGTTCACAGGCAAATCAACCAACTGACCAACACACACAGGCAGGTGTACACACATGACTTCCATGGAGGAACTACGCCAGCAAAGGAAGGAGGAGAGGAGGCCTGACCACAGGAAGATCCAGCAGAATAGCAGGTGGGACTTGGATGGGCTCCAAGTCCACCTCACAGGTGGGTGTAAACTGGGCACAACTGAGTCTCGTGCAGCCTTTTCTGTAAAGCTGATGAAAACACAAGCTGGTTGTCTCCTCTCGTGGAGTTTTTTGGACACTCACCTTGTGCTTGAGGGAGGAGAATTAGTCTGTGTTTGAATTATCTCTTAATTGTATACACCTGATAATACATTGGCTTTTCTGTCCCAGCACTTGGTGGGAGCACAGTCTTCAGTGGTTGAGGAAGTCGGGTGAGGGTCAGGTGTCTGGCGAGGTGGAAGGGCAGGCTGGGCAGGCTGGGCAGGGCAGGGCTCAGCCTCAGGAGCCACGAGGAAGCTCCCAGGATCGAGCAGAGGGAGGCCAGTGTGAGTGGAGGGGCTCTTGGCAGGAGGAGATAGAACCAAGTGGGACTTCGAGGCCTGAAGGGAAGCAAAGATTTGGTGAAAGGTGTCTGCTTTCATGTGAACCACAGGCTGAGACTGTTCATTTTGGAAGCTGGTCACTCCTATTCAGCTCCAGGGGAGCCCAGGGGTACTGATGCTCTCATTTCCCTGGGAGCGAGGCTGGAAGCCCCAGTGCCCTGGGTGGAGCCTCCTCCCACTTCTGTTTTGCTGGGAGGACCAGGGCCAGCTGTCAGGGGAGGAGGGGGCAGCTGCACCTGAACAGAGGGCGGAGGAGACTGTAGGGAGGGGGCAGACATGGGGGCTCTGAAGGACCCACGTTCAGCCCAGGTTTGTCAGGGCAAAGCTACATGCATGTGTACCATCCTAGGGACTGACCCCCGTGGTGTGAACCGTGGGGGTGGATGGTGGAAGTTCTGGCCCCTCTTGCTTCTTTTCCACTATGGAAAGTCTATCCAAAGATGTCTGCACTTACTTCCCCATTTCCATCATAAGTCAGTTCAGAGCAAGTCAGAGAGCCCATGCAGAGCTGCAGATATCATGAGCAAGCTCTCGAGTTAGGGCCAGTGCCTCCCAAGGAGACCAAATACACCCACTGCCCTCCGCGCAGCATTGAATCATCTGCTGCCCTTTTGCTCCCTGGTCCTCGCTGTGATGTGGAACCCAGAGCCCAGTGCTTTCTCGGGGCTGAACCTGGCTTCTCCCTACTCCTGACCTGACGTGGGGCCCAGTTTCAATGCCCTCCCTCTATTCCCCTCTCGAAGAAGTGCTGTTGTGCTTTTTTTCATGACATCACCACTCTTCATCTCTCATTGATTGTTGTTGATTTCCTGGATAGAGTCCATTTTACCCATGGCTTTAGTTACTGTTTGTCCCTTACAATTATTCCCATAGGCCTCAAATATTTCTTGAGCACCTACTATGTGCCAGTTGCTAGTCTAAGCCTGAGGACACAGGCATGAGCAAGACAGATCAAAAATTCCTGCCTTGGGGACTTCCCTGTTGGGTAAGTGGTTAAGACTCTGCACTTCCAATGCAGGGGGCATGGGTTCGATCCCTGGTCAGGGAACTAAGTTCCCACATACTGTGGTGCAGCCAAAAAAAAAAAAAGTTCTAAAAAAGTCCCCCAGAAATCAAACAAAGAACACCTCCTGCCTGCATGTAGCAAACTCTCTCCTGGGGTGAAAGGGAGAATAAATGACTGATTATGTACTATACACTTTATACAAACAACTAAATAACTAGGTAGTAGAGCAGAGCATGTATATGTATATATATATATAAAAGTATATAAATAAATATATATTAATACTTGAAATTGTGTAAGTATTATATTTATATACACACAAGCACATTATATGTAATGTAACACATAATATAATAGTATGTAATATATATCAATTATATAACTCAATAACTGGAGCATAGTAGAAGGTGATTTTGGGGTGTGGTTACAATTTTTAACAAGGTGATCAGGCATGTGCAATGTTGGCTGTTTTCTCACTGCGTTTTAAATGATTTTTTTTTTAATTGAAGTATAGTTGATTTACAATGTTGTGTTAGTTTCAGGTGTTTAGCACGATGATACAGTCACACATATATTCTTTTTCAGATTCTTTTCCCATGTAGGTTATCACAGAATATTGAGTAGAGTTCCTTGTGCTATAAATAGGTCCTTGTGGTTTGTCTATTTTATGTATAGTCGTGTGTACATGTTACTCCTAAATTCCGAATTTACCCTCCCCCACCTTTCCCCTTTGCTCACCGTAAGTTGGTTTTCTGGGTCTGTTAAATAGTTTTCAAGTGGCGTGGCCCTTTGCTCCAATAGTCCAGTACTAGACCTTCAGTGTGTTCGAGTCCTGGCTCTGAGTCTCGGGGGAGTTACTCTGTTGTGATTCAGTCTCCTGATCTGTGAAATGGGAAGGCTGGTTCCCATATGGAACCATGGGTCTCCCTCAACCAGGTGTCAAGCACTTAGAACCCACCTGGCGCCCAGGGAGTGTCTGTGAGTGATGGCTCACGTGTTCTCTGCCTTTGTTCCCATGGTTGTCACTCTCCTCCCAGCACTTCCACGTGCCTCTCCTGGGGTTGATGTTGCCCACTTTCCTCTTTTTCTGGTTTTGGATGCTTAGGTGTAGGCTTTTCTCATGCATATCCCTAAAGATCAACACCATCAACTAACAGGACATGGGCTGGTCAAGCCCAGTGGCTGCACATGAAGCAACAGTGGTGTTGCAGGCAAGCACAGCCCACACACGCTGGCTGCCCAGGGTCCTCTGGTGGCCCTGTGGGAGTTCACAGGGGCCGAGATGGTCAGGGGAGGAGGGTAGCGTGTGGGCAGGTAGGGGGTGCCAGGCTCTGGGAGCAGCTTAAAGCGACTCTATTTTCTCACAGTTTCCATGGCTCAGAGTCTCAGAGGCTGCAGACAAGGTGTTGCATGGGCTGCGTTTTCATCTGAAGGACTGACTGGGCAGCACCTCCTCCCAAGCTCATTCAGGTTGTTGGCAGAACTCACCTCCTCGTGGCTGCAAGACTGAGGGCTCAGCTCTCAGAGATGCTGCAGCTCCCTGCCGCGAGAGCTTTCCCCAGCCTCATGCCTGCTTCAGTGGGAAGTCTTTTCCCTTACTTGAACCAAGGAGGACAAATCTGCCTGTGATGGGCAGCTGCCCCTCCCCGCCTGCATGTGAGGTTCCCAGAGGCCCCTCAATCATACTTTCTCCCCAGTGGATACCGTGTCCAGGACCAGTGCTACACCTCCAGAAGTAGGTTATTTATCTGCCTCCCAATCTGTGAGCTCCACCCCTGGGGTATCCGCCTTCCTTGGTCAGCCATCTGTTCCCAGTGCTAAACGGTGTCAGGGGCACAGGGGGTGCTCTATATCGTCTGGATGAGGGCAAATCTAGAGCCTGGGCTCCAGTCCAGGTCTACAGGGACTTTGCAACCTGACCCTAAGAGGTCCTGGTTCCTCCCACCGTTTTCCCATCTGCAAACCTAAAGACTAGATGATGGAAGCTCAACTGTGGTCCTTGATTCCATGATAATTCAGAGAGGAGGCACTGGGCTGGAGGATGGGGCACAAGCCACAGGCAGTTTGGCAGGGAGAGGGTGTGGGGAAAATTGTTCAGGGATTCCTTGTCTCCACTTTCTGCCCTACAAGTGAGTGGTTCTCTGATGCCATCTGAGCTCTCTTAGGGTGGCCGGGGCTCAGTTTCTTGCCTGCCACTCGGAGCCTCCTGGCACTGGGAAGTCCCCCTGGGGCTTGTCACTGGACTTCTTTGTCTTGCTTTCTGGTGTTCTCCCCAACACGTCCCCCTCCTGGCCATTCCTTCATTAAATTGCCTTGGGGAATATGGGGAAGTTTCCCACATTCCCCAAGGCAATTTTCTACCACATCATAGCTCCCTGGCCTTGCATCCATGTGTGCAGAAAAATACAGTTAAGCGTGCTCTGCCTTAATTAATTTCTCTTGGCTGGGTTTCCTGTCTCATTTCACCCTTGGAAATACAAACCTGAAGTGGGGCACAGGGCATCTGCTGGGCGCCCTGCTCCATCACTGATCTTTTTCTGAGCTGTTCGGTTCTCACCTCTGGATGGAGGCACTGCAGCTTCTGATTTGTTGACTTCTCTCTGTGATCCATGGGCAATGGCCCCTGCCTTGGCCTGTGATCCCTGGGTCTGGCCATGGTGGATGGTGACAGGTTCCTGGAAATGCACCTGCCCTGCTGCCAGCATCCCTCTTCAGAACCTGGGCATGGTCCTCCTCTTCTCTTCTCGCACCAGCTCTGGCACCAGCCTGGGCTCTGCAGCTGTGGGGAATCGTTGAATCTCCATGTGCTCAGCTCTCCTCAGAACTGGAGTGGGTCTTCTGCCCAAGTGACAGGTCTAAACAGTGACAGAATCATGCAGATGCCCACAGAACTGCAATGCCTGTCACAGCCACGTTGCAACAAGAGGATGATCTAACCAGGGGTTCATTTATGGGGAGAAGAAGTGGGGCCTGGATTATGGGGTGAAATGAACAGCACAGTTAGAGGTTGAGGGATCCAACAGCATCTGACACAAGGGTGAGGCTGAGACACGGGCTATGGGGGGCGGTCAGCAGAAGTCCCACAGGGCAGAGCCACAGGAAGCCATGAGTTGAGTGGATCCTCTGGAGCTGCTCTGATCTGTCTTTCTCAGGTATGTCTCCTTGACTCTTCAAGACTTCTATGAAGAGGAAACTCTAGGTTTCATGAGCTTATAAAACCTGGCTGAGGCCCCTCAGGTAGGGAGTGAAAGAAACAGGATTCAAATCCAGCACCACTAACCTCAGGCTGGAGAAGAAGCTGCCCATTCTGGGATACCCGGAGGCTTGTTGGAAATGCCAAGTTCTTGGCCTTCTCTGACCTAAACTGAATCCCTGGGCAAGGAGAGGAGACCCCAGGACAGCTTCTAAGAAGCACCTTGGAGCTACCCTGGCAGTGCCACCCAACAGATGCCCACCATCCTTGTGAGTGACCAGAAAAAGACATGCTTCTGAGGATGTGTGTGTGGCGTGGTCATGATGGAGTTAATTCTATCTGTGGTGTTAGATGCAGCTGCTCTGAACAAACTCAGCGACTCTTCCTAATGAAAAGCATCATTATCTCCTAATCATTGTTCAGTTGGCTTCTTTCTCTACTAGAACTCCTGAAGATGGGCCCCTGTGTAGAAGCCCCTCATCCCCATTTCCCCCACTCCTTCCCTTCCTTTCATCCTCCCAGTTCCCTTGCTGGGCTCTCACACCCCTGGGTTAACCTGGGTGAGGTTTTCAGCAAGGTGAGGTTACACAAAACCTCTTTCCCAAGGGGGAAGTCCCCCATTTAACCTGGAAGATTCAAAACAGAATAAAAATGGGTTCCTGACCTAGAGGAGCATGCTATCTACCTGCTGGGGGAAAAAATGAACACTTATAAATCTGCATGTGTGTACGTTGTGGAAAATATGCACACACACTGAGCCTTGCTGGAGATGTAACAGCTTCAGAAGTGATGAGAGAGCCATTGGTCTTCCCAAGTGCTGGGAGGAAGGAATCTCATGCTGACCATTTGTAGAAATTTTCACATAAAAATCAAACATGAGATGGACTCCAAACCCTGGCAGCCCTGATGGTATGATCAAGGACCACCATCCTTTCTCTTCTAGGATACCTCCTCCAAAATTTAGGGAACCTGCCCCCAGACACAGCTCCACTCCCGTTCCAGGACCTGTAAGTAATGCCATGTGTATTATTATTCACTCACGTTGATAAATAGGCAGTAAAAATGCACAGAGAACTCAGCCGGATCAATTTATTTCCATTCTCTTGACACAGTCGTGGCAGTGGCTAAGATGGAGACTCCTGGCAACGCTACTTCCACGGCAGAAGTGGTGTGATGTCGGATGTAAATTACCCTTAAATGTCACATGATAATGAGGCTGCATCTCCCATGATTTATCTTCTCCTCACTTACCCGGCAAACACTCCAAGCTTGCAATCAAGCTGGGCAGCGATCATGACACAACCTTTATGGTATGAAAAGTGTCCCCGAGAATTTATGAGAGAGGCTGCTTCATGGCTTCCTGAGGGCTCTGTGTTTACAGAACTTCCTTCTGAGACTCCGAATGAAGAAAGGTGAGTCTGCAAGTAGTAGAAATGAGCGTGAGGCTCGGGGAGTGAAAAGGATGCCCAAGGACTGCGACAGGCCCTCCCCATCTCTGCTTCCAACCCTTTTGTGCTGAGTTTTCTCTTTCTGGCCAGCATGTCCACCTTGGTTTTCCAGAAGGGAGCAAGGCCTCTGGGAATGCAGGCTATAGCCCAGCTGGAAAATATCAATAGTGAAATTCCACTCCATAGTTGGAGATGAGAGCTGGTCCCAAGCCTAGAGAAGCAGCCTGGAGTCTTTGGTGTCACCCTCTGTTACCTCCAATGACCAATGGTGTCAACTGCAATGGAGGGTGAAACCGGCTAAGAGGAAGTGGGGTGGGAGTGCCCCGACATTCCACTCCAGGTTTTTGGCAGGTGGCCTTCCTAGGACTGCACCCTGTGGACCCCTGCAGTGATCATGCAGGCTTTGCAGGTAACACACAAAATCATTTTATTTTATTTTTTATTTTAAAAATTTTTTTACAGAATCATTTTAAACTCATCCATCTTCTGGCTCCCAACAGCTGTGAACAAGCCCACCCCTCATCTCCAGCTAATCTTACAGCATTGCCCCTTATTTATGTTCTAAGCAGATCCACTTGGGTTTCATTTGGGGGAGGGTAGCTAAGCACCCTCCCCCTAAACTACTCTTTTCACCAGAAGCACCAGGCTTCCCAGTAAGGTAACTGGACTTACAACACTTGGCATGAAATTTGCTTCCCCAAAGCACAGCCTGTGTCATGCACATCCCAGGATACGGTGGTTCTGTGGTTCTCTAGAGACAGGGAGCTGACCCCCCCGGCTGTTGACAGCCCAGCCCACCGCTTCAGCAGAGGAGCGTCAGTTCTCACTCTTTAGGACCACCTCCAACCTGCCATCTTTTCTGAGCTGGGGCATGAATTTGAACACAAATTGAAATCACCGTTCATGTCCCTTGGGGAACATTCAACAAGCAGTGGGCTGTCTGAAAGTGAATTAGCTGTCCACTGAGAAATCAAAAACCTCAGGCTTTGCGAAGTGAGAGGAAATGTTTGACCTTTGGAGGACAGTTTTGTTCCTCATTTTTCTGGAGGCTTCTACCTCCCCAGCCGAGGTCTGATCGCTGAGTGCCATTGTCCACCCCAAGATGTTAATGGCAACTCCCGGGGCTCCCCTGTCCATTTGGTTTGCGATGTCTTCATCTCAGAAGAAAGTTCCTTTTGCTTCTCCTTACTTCTCCGTGCCCTTTCTCCTTGCTCTGTCCCACCGTGGTTTCCTCGCTCCTCTCAAACCCCCTTTAGAGCTGCTTCTCGTCCACACCTCAGCCCAGCTCAAGGAAGGGACATGCGGCCTTGCTGTTCATTTGTTCAATCGTCCTTTGACCCCACGTACACCTGTTGAGTGTCTACTATGCATTTCACGCCCTGGGGTGGTAGCTGCAACTGCAACAGTGAGCAGAACAGACAGAATGCTTGCTTCACAGAGTTCACAGTCCAATGGGGGCCTGGATGGGAAGTGAGGCAACAAAATCCTCTTTGCAGACGATGCTATTGTCTGCAAAAGAGCCGCCCGATGTTGTAATAAAGAATTCTGGGGGAGCAAAGGGACACCTTCTTACCACCCAGACTCTGACACCTGGAGGCTGCATATGTAGCTTTGGAATATGGAGGGCCCTCCGGAAGCAGCACCTGGAACACTCACTGACTTTGGCAACTGATGCCTCCTGGGTGTCCCGCATCTTGGTGGTACCCAGTTTTCGCCGGGCAGGCACTGCTCTGAGGGCTTTGTAGCCATTCCTGGGAAGGAGGAACTGTTACCACCTCCACTTCTCAGTGAAGCTTCACACACCTGAGCTTGGCCACGGGGCTGGCAGGGAGCAGGCTGTGCCCACAACTGCTGGCCTCCCTCTGGGGGCTGTAGGCTGGGTGTATGAGTTTCCTGTTGCTGCTGTAACAAACGACCACATGTTTAGTGACTTGAAACAATACAAATGTATTATCTTACAGTTCGGGGGGTCAGAAGTCTGGAATGGGCCTTGCTGAGCTAAATCAAGCACAGGCAGGGTTGGTTCCTTCTGGAGTTCTGCAGGGAGAACTCACTTCTTGCTTCTTCCAGCTTCTAGAGGTGCCCGCATTCCTTGGCTGGTGGCCCCTTCTTCCATCTGCAAAGCCAGCAGCACAGAATCTTTTAATCTCTCTCTGACTCCAACCCTCCTGCCTCCCTCTTATAAGGGCCCTTGGGGTTAGATTGGAGCCACCCAGATAAGCCAGGATGATCCTCCATCTCAAGGTCCTTAACTTAATCACACATGCAAAGTCCCCTTGTCCTGTAAGGTGACAGTTCACAGGTCTGGGGATTAGGATGTGGGCATGATTGGGGCTCAATTTTTGGCCTTCTCACTCAGTGCTCTCTGGTGTCTGCTCTCTGTCCTGCACCATCTGAGGCTCTCGCCTGCCCCTCCGTTTGCACCACTCTTTCCATCATGATGGATAGTGGCTGTGGAGTCAGGAGGACCTGACTCTGCCCTCAGCAGCTGTGCAACTCGAGGTTGGTCAGCCTTGGTTTCCCCACCCCCATCCTGGCAATGACAGCAGCCGCTCTGCTGATTAATCCACAAAGATGAAGCACTCCACGTGGGATGTGGCCCTGAGTCGCCCTCCACGAACTTCGGAGCTTTCCTTACTGTCACTACCATCACCTACCATCACCCATGCCTGGGACAGAAAGCACCAAGTGACAGGAAGAGCGGGGGCTGAAGCAGGACCTCCCAAGTTAACATGTAGCAAACGTCCAGGGGCCACTGTCCTGTTTTTAAAGCAAACATTATCACCAAGGAGCCCTCTTTGGGTATGTTTAATTTTCCTGTTAAAATGTGTGTTCGAGAATGTGTTGAATTCATTTCCCAATCTTGCCCTCCCTTTGCCCCTGTGGGTTTGGGCTTCTCGACCAGTTGACACCCAAAGGAACTCAAAGAAGGAACAGCCATCCTGCCTGGACCCACAAGGTCTGCGTCCCCCTCCAGTGCAGCAAAGACAGCAGGCGGTGCTGGTTCTTGACCCCAGGATGATGGTAATCAAATTTCCCTGAAAACCTTGTACGCTCAATGGCAAACAACCTTCATTACCTGATGGTGAGGACATAGAACATTTACTGAAGCCCCATCCTGGCACTTTCCATGAATCACTCATAAATCACTCAAGAGGCAATCATATTTGCTCAACACAAACGTGTTAATTAGGTAACTGAAGGAGACAACACTCTAATTTCACAGCTCAGGAAACCGAGGCCCAGAGAGCAGGAAGGACTTGGCTGAGGTCGCTGAGCTTCCAGGAGTTAGAAGAGGACCCAGTTCTCTCCATCCAAGGCCGGCCCTGGGATCGGGTGCAGGAGGAGACATTTTAAAAGGTCAGGATGGCTCACTCCCCCATCCCAAGGCAAGAAATCCCGTTAGCAGGGGCAAAGATTTCCCTTCCATACTTGGACTTGTGTTTAAACCGAATGTCAATTTGCACGTGCATTAGAGGAGCTCTGACATTGAAATCAGGGCCCGATGGGGTTCAAGCCCCAGGAGAACAGAAGGGGTTTAAGCACAGCTAAGGAGCTGTCACCTCTGGATTTCCTGTTGGTGCTTTTGGCCCCAGTGGGATTTGATGGAACAAAGGACAGGGGGTTTTGCAGAGAGAGAGAGACAGAAGAACAAAGGGAGGGGTGAGTCCCTTTTGGTCTCTGCCCATATACTGATTCACTCAGATAAGCCACCACTTCATGGGCCAACTATTTATTTGCAGTTCAAGGTTCTTAGTTACCATCACAGAAACCTCCTCTGGCTACTTAAGCTGACAGGATTTATTGGAAGGCTCCTGGGTAGCTCACAGGATCAATAAGCAGGTCAGACAGGACAGCCTGGGCAACAGCAGAGGCCGAGGACAGTTGGCTAGACAGAGCCACACACTCGACACGGCATCTCTGGCTGCCCACAATCTGCACTGACTCCACCCCAAGGTTTCAGGATCAGTCACGTGAGAGCCAGAGGTTGGGGCAGAACCACTGCTGGGTGCGGTCATGTTCCTTTGTTCCACCTTCAAGGGGTCAGAGGATGGACGGGGTTATCTTTTGTTAATCTTTCGAGATGGGAGGTATGTCTGCCCCCCAGGCCCCCACGCTGGAGGATTCCCCAGGGCAGGGTCCAGGACAGGCAGCCAGACTTAGAACCGGCATGTAAGAAACCAAAGAAGGGGGAATAGCCAAAGGAAGGCTGACCAACTAGGTCACAATTAAAATACATGTGTAACCACAATACAATGAAAGTGGTGAAATGCAACAACCCTCATTAACCAGGCCGTGTGCCCCGTGTCCTCTGTACATGCTCACAGCAGCTGCATGGAGAGGACACAGCTGTCATCCCATTTTACAGACAGGAAACATGACAGGGAGGTTAAGCAATGTGCCCAGAGTCACAAGACAGTTAGAAAGTTAAATTAATCTTAAAAAAAAAAAAAATTAATGAAAGTCCTAACTCCGTGTTCGTTTAGCAGTGAGGGGCAGTTCCAAGCTTTTAAGACGGTGCCTGAAATGACTGTTTAGGGGGCGATGGAAAGCGACCATCAGCGCCAGAGTTCGGTTCCCAAGCCCTCTCCGTGGTCAGACACACACGTGCACACCCATCCCAGCAGATGGCTTTCTCCCTCCTCTTGGGATAATGTCAAGGGCTCACTCTAACTGGAAGGGCCGTGCATTGGTCCCTGCACTGGTGCCACCCCCAGCGCGTCCAGGCTCTGTAAATCAGGTACACAGTGCTACTGTAGACACAGCTCGGGGATCAGGAAGGCAGGTGACAGCCTTGCGGTCCCCAGACCTAAACATTTCCCTGTGTGTCATCACCAGGGGCTCCCAAGCACCGTTTGTTGATTTGGCTTCCTTCCTAGAACTGGAGAGACAGTTCAGGTCATTCGGGGGTTTTAAGGTGAGCAGTAAAGTCAAGGCACCCTCACCTGGGCTTACATCCCCACCCAGAAAGTAATTGTGCAGAAAGGCCCCTCTGGACTTACTTCTGCCCATAAGTGGACTCACCAGCATGTCATTCCTCTGCCCCTGGCGGGCTGACACTTCTCTGGAGCGCCGCCCCATGCCTTGCTCTGCCTCTTCCTCACTGTCTGGTTTGAGTTCCCCATTGTCCACCAGTTTCCTACACCATGCCCTTCGTCACTTCATACTCCAATTTTCTGCCCACGGGTCCATCTCTCCCAGCAGCCCGTGAGGTCCATTTCATCCCTGCCTTCCTGGGGCCAGTGGAGGGATGTTTGCACAAAGAAAGGACTCAGATTCACCTTGTTGAGTGAACTGCTCTCCACCTAGAATCTGTCTCCAACTTGTCTGGGAGGCTGGGACCCAGGAGCGATTTCCGTGGTTATTAATGTGAACTTGCTAAGAACGTTCATACGTGCCGGATGCTCTGTTGTGTATTTCAAAGAGATTGAGGAAACCATGGTGAGAATAATTGGATGGAAAAGAGCTGGAGTGTTTGCCCTCTGGACCCTCCTGTCAAACCCTCCCTGCCGGCGTCACCCCCCAGACACATCAGGGCGAAAGGAACGCTGGGAGTTTAGGTTTTTCCTGTAGTTTGGGGCAAGGAGTTTGCCTCAAAAGTAACAACTCCTTCAGAGTAAAGCGGTGCCGACAGAGGAGGTGGGCATGACGTGCCAACAGCTGTCGGCGAGATGTCACCATCGAGTCTGCCGGGATGTAACGAGGGGACCAAGCTTTGACAAGGCTTGGCATCCTCCCGGGGGGCCATGCTCATTCAGGGGAATAAATGAAATCTGCATTCTCCACTGCTCTTGCATTTGTTGCTGCATGGGTGAGAGCCTGGAGTCTGGCATTGGGGGATGTGTCTTCCCTTGTATCAGCATTAAGAAGAGGAATTGTGGCTGATGGGGACTGACCAGTAAGTCTGAATACAAAGAGGTGTTCAGTGACTGCTTCAAGAAGAAGGATCCAAGCAGGTGTTCAATGCCCCGGCTGCCCTGTCGCAGGTTCCACCACATGTGGAGAGGTAGCCCAGGTATTGAAGGTGTTTTGACCTGAGCGAGTCTACCTGCTTCAGGGGAATCAAACCAGGGCTCTGGTGGCCCCAGACCTGGGCTTATGAACTCTGTTGCAGGGGTAAGCAACGCACCACGGGAAACTTTCAGGTGGTGACCGGGACACACATGAAACCTAGGGAAAGACCACAGCAGCTTGGGTTTATTTGCTTGTGTCTCAATTTGGTGAACTCCAAAATATGAGAAATTGGCTCTGTTCCTGTTGTATAGCACAGCTCCGACTTGTCCTTTTTTGAATGTATTTTACAAACACACTGTAATGACTTTCTGTCAGCTTTACTGCCCTGTGCTCACTGGGATTTCCAGAGAGATGGTATTTGTTTTCTATCATCCTGTTTGATTTGCCATATTCAATATATGGATGGAAATCTGTGCTGGTCGACCTAAATATTCATGAATCGCATTGATGTACTGAGCCAGTGTTGAGATTCGCAGCTGTGGTGTGCCTTTTCTGGCCATTGGCCCTTGGTTACAATTTTTCAACCTCCTACATTTCACATCAGATTTGATATTGGCACGCCTGTTAGGCTCTGTGCCGGTACAAACAGTCTCCTTGGAGAGATCTGTGCAAGTGTTGTTTTTTTTATTTCCCATGCATACCCACACCTCCCAGTGTTGGACTCAAAGGCACAGACCCAAGTTCTCAGAAAGGCATCTCAAGACAATTTCTTAGTAACCATCTGCTGCCTCTTGGGATAATTCTCCAGGCAAAATAATGACAATGGTGATAGCAGCAACAGTCATAACCATAATACCAAATGTTTAAAGGGAAATTTAAAAACATGTCAGCGCACTCAGACTGTAATAATGGTATGAGAGTCGCTATAATAAGGACCTCCCCAATGACTCTCATCCGACTATTAGTCATTTATAGACAGTTGTAAATTGCTGGATCATCAAAGGCATTTTCTTTTGCCTCTCTACTTTGGTTTTATCATCCATTCATTAAGAAAGACAAAATCATTACCTAAATGACATGCAAACAAGTCCAAACAGAACCCAAAGATCAGCCTGCTGTTGAGAAATCATGAATGTGCTAATCCTGGTTTAATTGAGTGCTAACCAAAATCATAGGTGCAAATGTGTTCATGCACATGCACACACATGAATGCATGCACACACACATGTACACACATGTACACACACGTGGGATTGGAGTCCACTCCAAACGGCTGATGCATGGACCTTGAAAGTCCTGCTTGTGAAGGTCAAACTAAGCACGGAGGGGTGAACTGACTTGCTGGAAGGTATCAGCTGGTTAGTGCAGTGTCTCCTGACCTTCAGAGCAGGGTGGGCTGACATTTTATAGGTGCATTATTTTTGCAGGAGCATCCATCCCAAGAGGGGAAGGTGGAGGGGGAAAAGTCCTCTGGAAGCACGAGAATTTTATTTTTTTAATCCATATTCTTAGACATTACAGTCTAAAAGGCAAAATCTCTATGAATAACATTTCATTTTGAGTTGAGGGGTACTAAGGAGAAGAATTCAAGTAGACATTAGCATATTAAAATGGTAAGGTCTCCCCAATTTACCCAAGTAACTTCAATATGTCTAAAAAGTGATAATATTATGTTCCCTAATGGGGTATGTGTGCATTCTGCCTTCTGATTTGTACTTGAACCACTGAAACTAATGATACAAACTTACATTGTCGTCAGGATCCGGAGACTTTAGTAGTTCAGATCTATTTAGTGGATACTTTATGAAGGCACTCACAAGAAGTCCATTAAACCCTTCCAATGGATGGCAGATAATGATTTAAAAGCTGTAAGAATCTCTGAAAATACAATTTTGAACACATCTAAATGGTTGGGAATTTCTAACAATGTAATTGTCTTTCCATGCATATGAATGCTCCTGATGCAGAAATCAATTACAGCCCTGCAACAAAGACTTTCATTTAAGGATCTCCCACAAGGAGTTATTCTGGACCTCGGCAGATCCCAGAGTTAGCACGAGCGAGGTGTTACCTGCAGGAACCCTGGAAGGAGGGGCACCGAGGCTTGTCATGCAGGTGCATCCATAGGCATGTACATCTCAGAGAGGGCAGCATTGCCAAGGTCAGCAAAACTCATTCTCTCTCCTTCCTTATGTCCAATTCAACAAACACTAATTAAGAACCTATTGTGCTCTTGGCAGGTGGTAGTTTCATGATTCAGAGCCAAGCTGCCTGTGTTCAAATCCCAGCCCCGCCACTTCGCTCTTTTTGTATTTTTCAGTTTTATTGAGATATAATTTACATGAAACGTTGTGTAAGTTTAAGGTTTCTAACATGATGATTTATATACCATATATTATGAAATGATTTTTTGCAAAAAGGTTAGTTAACATATCCATCACCTACCTCACTTGACTTTCATTGTGTGTGTGTGTGTGTGTGTGTGTGTGTGTGGTGATAACATTTAAGATTTACTTTCTCAGCAGTTTTTAGGTGTATAGTGCAGTATTGTTAACTATAGTTGTCATACTATACATCACATCCCCACAACTTAATTCATCTTACAACTGGAACTTCGTACACTTTGACCAACACCTTTCCATTTTCCCCAACTCCAAGCCCTCAACAACCAGCCACCTACTCCCTGTTTTGGAGTTCAGTGTTTTTAGATTTCACATATAAGTGAGATCATAAAGTATCTGTCTTTCTCTGTCTGACTTATCTCACTTAGGGTAGCATCCTCAAGGTTCATCCGTGTTCTTGCAAAGAGCAAGATTTCCTTCTTTTTCATGGCTGAACAATATTCCATTTTTATCCCATATGCACACCACATTTCTCTGTTCATTTATCAGTCAATGAACACTTAGGTTGTTTCCATGACTTGGCTGTTGTAAATAATGCTGTCATGAACATGGGGGTGTAGATATCTCTTCCAGAGAGTGATTTAATTTCCTTCAGATCTACACCCACACGTGGGATTGCTGGATCATAGGAAAGTTATATTTTTGATTTTTTGAGGATCCCCCATACTGTTTTCCATAGTGGCTGTATGGTTTCATAGCTCTTTGACATTGGGTGACATACATATTCTCTCTCTGCCTCAGTTCCTTCACCTGTGAAATGAGTTGATAATAGAAGCTGAAGGACTACGGAGAAGATTAAGATGCAATACACTGAATACTAGCTCTGCTTCCATTTCAGGTGTAGAAAAGGCACAAGTGTCACTCCTATGATAATAAGACAAAAACAGAAAAAAACTTATAATAACACATCTTCTTGTATGCATCAGAAACCTGAGGGCACAGAGAAAACCAACTAGCCTAAAATCCCAGGGCAAGCAGGCCCCCCAGGCAGTCTGGGACATATGGACACCTGACCCATGACAGAGAATAGGAGGAAGAGGACAGGAAGAGATCAGCTGGATGTTAATGAACTGCTGAAGATCAGGTGTGACCCGCTTCACAGTATTGAACCCTGAGAGCTGCAGACACTTGCAGAGCTGTTTCTGTCCCACCATGGAGTACTCATGAGAAAGATCAGTGGCAGAACTCCTTTGGAAAATAGTTTCACAGTTTCCTAAATAGTTAAATGTGTACCTGTCATATGATCCAGCCAATGTACTCCTAGGCATTTACCCAAGAAAAGTGAATACACTTGAACATCCATACAAAGTCTTGTTCACAAATGTTTGTGGCAGCTTTATTTGCAAGAGCTAAAAACTAGAAATGACCCAAATGTCCATCCATTGGCAAATGCATAAACAAGCTGGTTTGTCCATGCAAAGGGACACTACTCAGAAAGAAATACCATCAATCTCAAAACAGTTAGGCTGAGTGGGGGGAAAAAAAGCCAGACATAAAAACAGTACATACTGTATGATTCCATGAACATGTAAGATTCTAGAAAATGCAAATTGACCTACATCAGCAAGAAGATCATCAGCTGGGAGGGACAAGAAAGAGGGATCACAGGGGCAAAAGGAGACTTTTGGGAGTCAGAGATGTGTTCCTGATCTTTACTGATTTCACAGACATATATGCATACGTATGTACGTCTATGTACACCTATGTACATATACACATGTGTATGTCAAAACTTATCAAATTGTATGCTTTAAATATGTGCACTTCATTTTATGCCAATTATACATTAATAAAGTTTTTAAAAAAGAATATCCTGAAGAGAAGCAACCCTCTCCATTCAGGATTGTCCACTCTCACTGCATTGCAGTGACTCCTATCAAGGTTGCGAGGGACTTAAACAGGGGTTGGAAGATCCAGTGGTTGAATTCCCAGGCCTCATCTTGCCTGACCTGTCAGCAGTGCTTGATGCAGTTGATCACCCCTAAGTCTCTCTTGCTGGTTTTCCCATCACCCTGGTCCTGCAGGAGAGCCCTGGGCTCAGTGCTGGGCTTCTTGGTCACTTTATGCTATGCTCTTTCCTGGGTTTTCTCATTCATTTCCATGATTTTAAAACTCCAGTTGATTGGCTAATGACACAAAAATTCATCTCCCTCTGGAGCTGCTCCTCTGTACCCCAGACACCTGAATGTCCTGCTTGTCTGCTTGCCTGTCTCCATGTGCTTCAAGCTTAAACGTTCCAGGTGGCTCGCTACATAGTCATCTCCATTTGCCCCTGGAGTCCTGCCGGGCGCATCTTTCCCTCATCCAAGCCATCATACCCAGAATCCAGAACCCCCTTCCCATCACTGCCCTGGGCCCAACAGCATCATCTCCTACCTGCAGTGTCCTGATGGCCTTCTAAGGGCTCTTCCTGCCTCTGTCCTCGAACTCTACAGTGTCAGTACAGCCCTGGGGGGTGCTACTCAATCACAGATTAGATTCTCTGCTCCTCTCTCAAAATCCCGCAGCTCCTCCACATCGGAGCCCCATCTTTGCCATCACTGGAGCCCTCCGTGTTCTGCTCTTACCTACCCCCACTCCACGAGAACACTGGGATCCTGCACCCTCCCCTCCTCATGACCAGAGGCATCCTTCCTGTTCCCTTTGCTGGACAACCTCAGGACCATGCTGGCTCCACCTCGGGTCATGTCTCATCTCACAGTCTAGAATCACACCTACATCCTCGTCTGCATTCTCCCCTCCATCCTGCCCTCCATCCCCCCCTCCATCCTCTCCTCCATCCTCCCCTGCATCCTCCCCTGCATTCTGCCCTCCATCCCCCCTCCATCCTCTACTCCATCTTCCCTTCCATCCTGTCCTTCATCCTCTCAACATCTTCCCCCAGCCATCTCTGATTTCCCTCCTTCATCTGTGTCTCTGCACAGCACTTCACATCATCTCACGTGCTAATATCATTTACTTACCTGTTTTATTGCCGCCCCCCAATATATTAACCCCACGAGAAGATGGGGAGAGGTCTGTTTGGTTCACTGGTGTACCTGGGCCTAGAACAGAACTAGCACTTGGTAGATGCCATCTGTGGCATCTAAAGGAATGAAGGCATGTATCTCAGGTGCTCAGAAGTGGCTGTCATCACTGCTGACACAGAGGAGAGTCCTAAGTGGATAGTCCTGTGGAACTGGCAGGCAGTGTATGTCCCAGCTCCCAAGGGAAACAATTGGGAGCCAGATACTAGGAGTGAACAGGCAAAGTGGTAGGCTCTGCATCACTGACCACCTCTGGAATATTGGAGGGGACCCCAGGCCGGAAGTGGGGAGACTGAGGGAGGCGATACCGTCTGCCCCTGCAGAGGTGGGTTTCCGCAGACTCGAGCGGCCCTCCCACCTGCTCCTCCTGTGTGGTTCAAGACACCCCAGAAAGTGCAAGGTAGGCAAATCCCAGGGAGGGAAACACAAACAACAACATGTTGGCAAAACGTCTGCAGCGTTTCCCCCGTTGTCGGGACTGGACTTGGAAATGCACTAATCGGAGGTGCCCGTGGAAAGCAGGCCTTCTGATGGGGAGTTTTGGAGGAATCCAGCCGGCTCCGTGTCGCCTGGGTGTCTAACTGGATACGGTTCACTGGGGTTCGCGTGAATTCCGTCAGACCTGACAGGTGGAAGAAGGAATTCTTTCAGAGAAACGTGTATTTATTGTGGAGAAAAATATTTCATGGCAGAGCCAACTTCTTAAACCTCCGTGAAGAGCAGCAGGCCACACGTGTGCATCTCTGCTCAGCAGGATGTGACGCCACCGGATAAACAATGAACAGCTGTCCACGTGATCACTTAGGTCACCTGCAGCTGGGATCCTGTCTATTTGACCCCTCGCACGGGGCTACTGGAAGCTTCTGAGCCAGCTTCTTGTCAAGACCTGTCTCCTTGCTCTGCCCCTTCTCATCCATCCATATTCTCACAGGCAAGACTCTCTTATCTTTCCTGGGTCTCATGTGCAGTTAAAGAGCTCATTAAGCCTTTGCTTTGGTGGGCAATATGCAGCCCTATAAGGGGTACCAGCTTCCTATCCCATTAGGTATTCCTATCTGGGAAGGCGGTGAAAGAATCTTAGGGAGATGATTCAGGTGACTTTCTTGGCTGGATATAGGACATTTGAAGTCTCGGCTTTGAGGAGGCTCTTTGTGCTGCATCAACTCCAAAGGTGTGCAGGGCCAGCCTGCATCCGGCCTTGATGGAAGGGGTCAGCCCCTTGAGATGCACAGAGAGAACCCGTCAGCCATGTTAACTCCTTCCTCACGAGAGTAGAACTAAGATGGTCTGAGGTACCCATCTTCTTAGGAGCAGGGGCTGGACGCCGGTTGGGATGCTGGAGGGTAAGAAAGAGATAGTATTCCTGAGGATGGGAATCAACCCTAGGACAGGATTCTGAGGAGGCCTTAGGTGGGGACCCCAAATAGAGCCTTTTCCTGGGTTTGTTTAGGGTTTTTTCCCACTTCAAATTTTGAAAAGAAGTTAAGACATCATTGATTTAACAATTAGTGAGCCTTATTTTTTTTCTCCCCTGCATTACAGAACTATATTAAGAAATCAAATTCTCTAACAGAGTAGAAGCCAGCAAAACAGCCCTGTGGGAAGATAGCTGTCGTCTGAGATGGGAGGGCGGCTCTTGAAACATCCCCTGCTTTTCTGTAATACTGAACCTGGGCAGAGCTTTTTTATTAAATTAAGTTACCCCTTAAGGGAAGTCTTTATTCAACACTCAGCTTTTGCAGTAAAATTACAATCATTATACAGACACAGAAATAAAAGCCCAGGGTAAGCCGTGTAATCTGGAACAATTCTCCTGTAAGACCATTATCAGCATTTTTCCTCCCTGCAATCCATAACTTGGCCAGGACATTTTTCTGCCCTCTCGTTTCCCAGTCTGTGTGTCACACCCAGAATGCAATACAATAAAACTCCTGATCTGCAATATTAAATAGGTCATAAAAATGTCAGCAAGAATAACTTATTTTTTCAACTGTCATTAAAGATGATATATAATTAAGGCGAACCATAAAAAAATGATTAAAATTGCAGTCCTCTATAAATTCAAGGGAGCTTGTGTTTTTGCTATTGTATGCAAAAATGGTAATCGCCAGACATACATTTCGAGGGGAAATTGTTTCAGAAGGGACAAGCCGGAAACACACTATGAGAGTTTGCATAAACCATATTTATCTTTTACAAGATAATGAAGAGCACGTGGAGCTGCTGGGAGGGGATGTGCCTGGGAAAAGCCATGCAATCTGGCTGCAGGTTCTTCTAAAGGTTGGAGACCACAGCTCATGCGTCTGGGTAAACTTCCCCCCAACCCGTTCCGGGACTTGTGCATTATAGATGTTTGATAATCTGGGGAATGGCTTTAAATGTGAAAAGTGACGTGGCGTGGTAGGAGATGGACATTCTGGGTGTGAGAAGAAGTAGGTCATCGTCCAGCCCCCTGTTGCTCATCAGCCAGCAAGTTGCTGTTTTCTTTGGGTGACTTCCCCATCTGTTAACCTAAGGGATGGGATTATAGTGATAGTTTCCACTTCATTGAATGACTGAACTGAACCACTCTAGTGATATTTCACTTGGAGCCTCGTGATATTTGCCTGTGGACTTGACCCCTACAGGTTGTGTTTCCTGGGCTCCCAAGTCCTTGACTTATAGCTGGATGTGGTTGATCAGGGCACAGGAGGAGCCCAGCCTGCAAGGGGTGAGGAGAAACTGGAGTGTTTCTTCCCCACTCTCTCTGCCTTGTGCAATATCTCCAGCAGTGGTTGCATCAGCCCTGTGTCCAGTACCCTCAGAACAGGCCCTGCGTGGTTCTCCCTTCTGTCAGGTAACTCCTGTACTCAAGAACACAGCTTTTTCCCAATGAGCCTCCAGTAAAGAGGGGCTTCTGAGGCTTTGCTTTGGAGCATTTCTATTACCTGGGTAATCAATTCCTTGTGTTAAATCGCTCCAGTTTAGATCCTTGGGTGGCTTCTGTTTCCTGATAAAGCCCTGGCTGATGGAAACCCAATGCAAAGAGCATGGGAGAGCAGAGCAATTCTGGTTGGAGCAGGAGTGGGACCTGGAGCCCCACCACCTTGGCCACGGCCAGTCCCCACTCATCCTTCGCACAGAGTGCAAGTTGGACCTGAAGGCCCCAGAGTCGGGAGACATGCTGTGAAATTCTCTGGGCACAGCAGAGCTTCTTGGTCCCTTGTGTCTCAGTGGACACACTTAAATGTCACGTGCTCTTTGCAGAATGTGATGAAGCACGGTCTGCTTAATTCCATCCTAGGAAGTGGAAACAGTGGTGCTAGGAAACATAAACAAACTCACAAGCACAAGTCTGCATCCCTGGAAATCCATGTGTGATGGGCATGTCCAGGGGTCCCCTTGCTCTCATTTCCACTTGTTCATTGTGTGCCAGTGCCCTTTTGGGTGCAAGTGACATCTGCTGCCCAAAGGTTTAAGAAACAATTCTGGGATAAAAGTTTACGATTGAGAAAATGCTATAATTAACATGACTTTCCTTCTGAAAATTGAGAATAGGCCAGTGCTCTTTTATTAGAGCAATATCTTAGCTTAGCTGAATGTCATCAGAATGTCCTCCAATGTTCTCATCGTCCCCTTCTGACCCCAAGTGTGAGCCTCATTCTGTCCAGGCCCAGAAGAGAGGGACCATGCCACTTTGTGAATTTGAGGACTCCGTGCAGGAAGGGAGGGGGTTAGTGGGGTGAGACATCCCAGAGAGGGGCTCTAGGAGATACTCAGAGTGCAGTGATGAAGCCACTCGGCAGATCAGTCACTGTCACCCAAGTGCATGCAGCCCTACCACGTTCCAGAGCTGTGTTGGCTCTGTGGTCTCCATGGGTACCGTGATGGATACTGCACCTGCCCACACAGGATCTGCAGATGTGCAGACAGGTGATGACAAAATAGACGGGGCATATGACAACAGGGGGCAAGCAGGGAATGGGACACGACATAGCAGGGACAGCTAAGCCAGGCTGGGTGAGGGGCTCAGGGGAGGTTCTTGGGTGAGAGGGCAGAAAGTAAGCTGAGAAATGAAGACCAATGTCCAATGTTTTTGGACAAATTGGAAAAGAAGAAATAAAACTATCTCCACCTGCAGATAACATGATCCTGTATATTGAAAATCCCAAACACACACACACACACACACACACACACACACACACACACTCAAAATCCTACTAGAGTTAATAAACAAACTCAGAGAAGTTGCAGGGCACCAAAGCAACACACAAATCAGTTGTGTTTCTATCCACCATCAATGAACAATACAAAAAGGAAATTGAGAAAACAATTGCATTTTTGATGACATCCAAAAGAATAAAATAACTAGGAATAAATTTAACCAAGGAGGCGAAATGCTTATATACAGAAAACTATGAAAGAAAGAAATTAAAGATCTAAATGGGGAGGGTGAATGAGGAGTGGCTGAATAGTGGGCATGGATTTTTATTTGGGTTGGCGAAAATGCTTTGAAACTATTGTAGATAGAGGTGATGTTTGCACAACCTTGTGCCTGTACTAAATGCCACTGAATTGGTTAACTTTATGTTATGTGAATTTTGCCTCAGTAACAGAAATATGCTAAGCACCAAGAAGAAAGAAAGAAGAGGAAGGGAGGGTGGGAGGGAAGTAAGGAGCCAGGTGAAGGTGTAGGCTTCATCACCTCTCCTCCTAAACTAGGCAAGGAGTCCTGGTGTCAGAATCCTTCTCATCAGTGTCAGCCTCCTCGGAAACATCCTGTACCCAGGGAAGGACGGAGGTGGGGTGGCAGGAGATGGTCAGCTGTCCTGAGTGGGGAGAGACGCGGGTTCCTGGCTCAGGTTTGAGTCCCTGTGACTTCTTCCTGAAGCAGGGACAGCCCTGTCCAAACTCAGAAAAAAAACTTAGTTTCAGGCATCCTCTTTCTCACCTTTGAAAGCTCTCTGGCTTCCACCTCCTAAACGTCCATCTCTCCCTCCCCATCTTCAGAGTCTCAGGACTCCCAGTTTTCTACCTCAATCAGTTGACCAAAGCATTTTCTCTCGGGCAACTGCCAGAGCTTCAGTCTCATAAGGCGAGTTCACATCATCGGTTTCCTCCGCAGCACGAGTTACTCCTGGATCCAGACACAGGTCGAGTGAGCTCGTGGAGATACCCTCCCCATTGCTGCCTCCGCCTTGCCAAGCAGTGCACACCATGCTGGCTGCTCCCGGGAGCCTGCCACGGGCTTCTCGGTCATCTCACTGCATCCGTGTCCCTTTCTTCTCAGCGACTCTGTTTTTATAGTCAGAGCCAGCGCACTCCTGGCCTCTATCTATCCTCCAGTGGTCACCCTCGGTCCTGTTCTTGGGAGAACCCTAGTTTCCTTCCTTCTTGTAATCATTTGCTTTCATGGATCTATGGGGAAATGACCATTAGTTCAGAAATTCAGGGGCTCAAAATGAAAAAACAAACAGACCTCAAAAGAAAGGCCTTCCCCTCCTTCCCCTGGCCTGGGTGCCCCCCTCCCCGAGGCCCCACCAAAGGGCTCTGGCTTTGCCCCGAGTTTTCCTGATTACAGCCAGCAGAGGATGCATGGGGTGGGGGCTTCAGAGACGGCTTCACGAGGGAACACAGTCAAGGATGACCGGCAGGAGCTGCTTCCCCCAGTGACCCATTCTGTGTCCTGCTTCCGGAAGGGCTCCCCAGTGACGCGGTGGAGTGAACAAGGCAGAGGGGCTCTGGCAGCCTCAGCCCTGGAGGCTCAGGTGTGATCGTCCGTCCCTTTGCCCTCTCTGTCTGCCCTGTGCTAGTTGGATCTCTGGCTGGCATCCTGTAGCCACTTCACGGTGTCCAAATCAACAACCAGCAGAGCCTCAGACACAGAGAGCAGGCCCGCCCCTCTTGGCCTGACTCATCCCACACCTGGAGGAATACCGGGCATCCCCGATCTCCCACCAGGACCATGGTGTCTACTTTTGGGGATTCTGCATTGCATATAGGTTTCTGTGGCCCTTAAGTATCCAAGGCTCAAATCTGTGCTCTGCAGAGATTGGTGACTCAGATCAATTGAAATCCTACCCACTGACCCTAAAGTTTGTGAGCTGAGCTAAGAGAGGGGCTATTCTCTGCTGGCGTATGCGTGCCAAATCCTCCACCTTCACCCTCAGCCATGCACCCAGAACCAGCCCCCCGACCACTGAGTGGCTGGGCCACCAGGAGGGAGTCCCAGCCAGAGGGAGTGCAGGACACACCTTCAGAGGACAGATGAGAGATGGGGAGTTCCAGGATGCCAGAGGGGGCATCTCCATAGGAGAAGACAGAAGCTGTGCCATTGAGGGCTCTGGGAACTGAGGGAGGGTGGTACCCCAAGGGACCGCTGACTTCCTGCCACCTTGAAGCCACTTCACCTGTGCTCTTTGTCATTCAGCAAGAGGAGACATAGGGTGGGGGACCTGCCACACTTGCCCAGTGCTGTGGACTGAATGTGTATGGCCCCCTTAAATCTGTATATATAAGCCCTACCCCCAATGTAATGGGGTTGGGAGGTGGAGACTTTGGAGAGAATTTGGGTTAGATGAGGTTGTGAGAGTGGAGCAGTGCCCTTTTATAAAGAGACAGCAGATGCAATCTCACCCTCAACCATGTGAGGACACGGTGAGAATGCGGCCGTCTGCAGGCCAGGAAGAGAGTCCCCACCAGAACCCCGCCATGCTGGCACCATGATCTTGGACGTCCAGCCTCCAGGGCTGTGAGAAATAAATGTCTGCTGTTTAAGCTGCCCCAACAAGGGCCCTCTAACCCTTGTTACAGCAGCCGTTACTGACTGAGACACCTACTCTACATATTCCCTTTGGGTGGCTGTGCCCCAAGAGTCTGACGAGAATAGGAATGACAGAGGTCACTGACTGGGCAGGAGCCCCTGCTTGCTGACCCACAGCCAGGACAGAGCCCGTCACCCCAGGTGACCCCAGGTGCCCTGAGGATGGGCCCCAACCCCCACATTCGGGAGCCTGGCATCCACAGCTGCTGTGGGGAAATGGTTCTGTCCATGTGGAGCAATTTACAGGTAAGGATGCTCCAGGATGCTCAAGGCACAAGCAACGGCATGGTTTATGATTTTCTAAATCAAATAAAACCTGATTTAGTTTCTCCCTCCAGAGTCTTGGGGAAACGGAATCCCAGTAACTTCTAGGCCCCACCCCAAAGTGGACCACAGACCAGGGCTCTTGGGTCCCCATCCTCCATCATAGCCTCAGCTCAGGGGTCCTGCTCAGGCCCCCAGGTTGCTGTCCCCACTCAAGAGCCCACAGCCCTGGGCTGACTGGAGCAAGCATCCACTGGTCATCCCTCCTTGACCTCTGAGAATGCAGGAACCAGTTCTCTACCTTCTCACCCCTCCCACCCTCAGTCACAACAAAGAGCTCAGCTCTGGACCTCAACATTTTGAAGAACAAAGGCATCTAGACTCTCTTGAGGCAACTCCTGGGCTATCACCCCAAGGCTCACTGTCCTTTGGAAAGAAAACAGCTCCCTTCTTTGGCAACACGCTCACAGGCAGAAACGGTCACCTTTAATCTGGCAGCACGGTGACCTTCCACGTCCACCACTTGTTCTGCACATCCTCCTGCTGCATAAAGGTTTGCAAGGAAGGAGAGGGGCAGACCCTGAGGGCTTCCTGGAGGCAGAGCCCTTTGAGGAAGATTTGGAAGGCAACAGGAGGTGTGGTTGGTGGGAGGTGGAGGGCAAGGATGCTGGAACTCATGGCAAGGCATCTGGAACCACTTGCCTTGGCCAGAGACCAAAGGCAGGGCAGGGGCCAGAAACAGAGTTCATGATGAGGCGGGGGAATCATTGGGGTCTGCGGCCAGGCCTGGGGCACAGGCAGAGAAGCATCAGGAAGGGGCGACAGTGTGGAGGGGACAGTCTTACACAGCACAGTTCTCAGAGGGACCCTCAGATGGGAGACTCATATTTCCTGGGAACTCAGCAGAAAGGCAGAGCCTCAGGACCCCCAGGCCTACAGAATGGAATCTGCATCTTGACAAGCTCCCCAGCCGTCCCCATGTGCTATATTGCTACCGAGTCCAAGCTCACAGCGCTCACCACACGACAGGCCAATCAATCGGGAGACAAGGTGCTGGGGCAAGAAATAGTGACTTCATTCAGAAAACCAGCAGACTGAGAGATATTGGACTCATGTGCCAAAGAACCATCTTCCCTGAGTTAGAATTCAGGCTTCTTTTACACTAAAAGTGGAGGGGATAAAGTCCTGGTTCTGGCCAGACTCCAGAGGGGATGTGTTAATTTCTTCCTTCCCTCAACCATTCACAGGTGAGACTGGTCAGGAAATTTCCTGTGAGCTAAACAAAGGTATTTTATCTTAATACTCATTTCCTGGGATGCAGGGTTCCCAGAGTTGGGCCATTATGCATAATTTAAGCTTTTAGGCCACATCCCTTTAGTGATTAACCTGTATAGAATACAAAGGTTCTTCCCTATTACAGTATCATGTGGATTTCAGGGCAGTGGGATGATGAATCAGAAGGCGGGTCCCAGATGGACGCCACGCCTCAAAGGTTGGACACAGGGGCAGTCACTCACGTAGAAGCTCCTGGAGCCGGTGTTTCCCCCAGAGCCCGGCAGGTAGTGGGTACTCCATAAACATCTGTGGTCAGAAAAAAAACAAATCGATGGAAAAGAAAAATGAGTAGTTTGCTCAGGGCTCCCAAAATGGACTTCTTTTTGCACAGGAGTCCATCTACACAGGAGTGGGGTTTTTCAGATCAAATAAAAAAGAATGGCATCTGAAGTTATTTATAGACGGGCAAGTGAGATGAGTCTGTTGGGCGTGAAGGTTTAGATGCATTCACACCCAGCTCTTAGAAGACTCCCAGGTCTGAGCCTACCTCCTACACTTGCAACCTCCGTCTTCCCAGATCCCACACCACGGCCGGGTCTTCCTCACTAGGGAAGAGCCCCAGGGGAATCCTGCATCTGCTACAGAAGAGGTGTGCTCAGGGGGCCCAGGGAAGTGCCTTTGCCCCGAACACCAGGTTTTCAGCTTGGCTGTTCTTCAGTCTCAGAAAAGTACCTCTCCTTGTTTCCTGAAACTTGGGAATATGACAAAAACAGAGAGGGGGCTTTTGCAGTCGTTTGGAAGGCCAGCATGAGGTTATAGGCAGCCAGTTCAGAGCCGCTCTCAATTCAGACATTACCCAAGCCTTGTAACACTAATGAAAAATAGCAGCATGGGCCTGACAACGCTGTCTTTGAAAGGAAGGTGTGTGGCAGCCCTTTGAAACCTGGGTAATAACTTCAGGCTGAAAGGCAAATAAGGCAGAATGAGTGACAAAGGCAATCTTTATATAAATAGTACTTAAACCCAGAATGATGAATTGGCATATGGAAGCATAATCCAGACAATTACATCCCAGGAAGAGAGGTAAATCTATGCATCCATGCAGGCGGGGAGGGCCAGAGGCCACGGGGTTGGGGGGAGGGGGTAGAAATATCCAGGGAGAGCAGACAGTCCAGCTGGAGCAGCTGAGCCTGCAGTCGGGGTGGCAGAGAGAAATGGCAGAGTAGGAGAGAAAGCAAGGCAGGGATTGCAACATCGTGATGGGGGCTGACAGCAGTGCTGCCCTGCATGGGCCCCAGTTATTAGCAAGAGGATTAACAACCTGGTTCATGAACAGCAAAAGCACAGTGCAGGGCAGCCAGTGGGTGGTTGCAGAGGCCCGAGCTCCCTTGGACAGAACAGATGGTGTTACTGTACTCCCCTAATTGTCATGGAACCAGCTCCTCGGCACACATGAACTCCTTTCTATTGGCACAGAGTGCAGTGGACATTAGCCAAGGCCATGGCCAATGGTGATGGGCCAAGGTTGTTTTGTCATAGCAGTTCATTCTTAGCTAGCACTTACTCTGTGCCAGGCCTGCTCCTAAGCACTCTGATTCTTAATTCATTCAACTCTCAGGATACCATGATCAGGTAACCCCTTTTAGTACAAGAGCAATGAGCTGGAGGTGGTGATTTTTATTAAAGCTTTTACAGTGCCCAACCCAGGGTCTGTCCTGCCATGCTGAGGGAGTCAGCTTGCTTCCCAGCTCCCCCATTGGCATCTCTCCCTCACTCCTGCCCCAAGTGCCCTGACTGCGCAAGCTCTCTGGTGTGCGTGCACTTGGTCTCCTGATCTCTGTGCTCCACTGAACTAAGGCATTGTTTTTGGAAATTTGACACACAGAGAAATCAGTGAGCTTTGCTAAATGGCAGCTGCCAACTCCTGGATGCCCTAGTAGAACATTCTAGAAGATAATGCCTGGTGTTATCCCAGTACTACATATCACAGACCAGTGGAGCTCAGAGCCCAAACAAGAACCAGACACACAGGTGACGCATGCAAGAAGTCGAGAGGCTTCTCAGGTTGAGGAGCAGGAGGGACAAGGCTTACACAGCCTTGGAGAATGATACGGTGGTGGAAGGATGAAACACATTCCAGTGACTGAGGAAACAGAAGAGAGCAAAGAGCCCTGCGCAGACCCGATGGGATGGAAGGGCATCCATGGCTGGCCAACTCTGCTGCAGACTCTCTGGTCTTTCTCATCAGGGTCAACTTCACACCTGCATGCTGTACTCTGAGCTACTTCCTTAGGTACACACAGGGTGTGGACTCCCCAGCCTAGCTCCCAGCTGAAATCTGACATGAGTCACCCTTGATGATACCACAGAGGACAGAGGGATATCCAGCTCTGCCCAACCGACCAACAGGACTATGGGAAACAATAAATGGTTATTGTTTAAGCCTCTCCGTTTGGGGCTGGTTGTTATGTAGCAGTAGATGACAGACACACCTGGGTGGAGGAGCTGCTGGCCAGAAACAGGAGGAAAGAAAGTAGAAGGGGGTGTGATCTGAGACTGAAATCCCCCAGAGCTGCATCCAGATCATAGAGAGCTGCTATATATAGGGTTTTCTCTCCCAGAGAGAAGTATTGAGTTCCCTTCTTTTCTCTACCCGCTAACAACTCAAATAGCGAGTTGTATGGGAGTTACATAAGCCTTTTTGTATAGAACAGAAATAACCCTCATGCGAAGTGGCCAATTGAGTTATTTATGGACTTTTCACAGCTAGTTCGCATAGCTCTGCAGTTGATCCAGCTGATTATTCCTCAATCAGCTGCTAACACAGGCAAGGAAAAAAATAAAATAAAATCAATGGCTGTGCAGCAGATGAATAACCACAAATAGATGCAGCCAGGCTGAACCCAAAGTGGACCCCACATGACTGCCGAGGCCCAGGCAAGGCCAGCAGTTGGCCCTTGGATGTCCACATTTGGACTTTTCTTCTTAATCACCCATGCCAAGGATCTATCTGCCTTTTCTTGCTGATATTTCTATGAACAAAGAAGCACTGGTGAATAAAATGGGTCAGGGCTTTTCTTTTCCAATTTATTCAAAAGACAAATAAATGGGCACTCTTTTTTCCTTTTTCTCCTGATTTTGGACCTCAGGTGCACACAGTTGGGCAATTGTATGCTTCAGGTCACCTCACGCTGCCATTATTGCTCCTTGCAAGGCACCTCTCTTGGTTTAGGCAGTGACTCTAGCGGGTTTTATGTCTGTCCTCAGAAATACCAGTGTTCCTTGTACCCTCACCTTGCAGAATCCTCATCTGGCTAATCGCCAGCTACTGCACATCTGCACCTGGGCACAGAGCATGGGGAGAGAGTAGCAGAATTGTATTTCTGGTCGTGCCAAGCACAGGCGGCCAACATCCTGAAAGGGTCCTTGGTGGGGACAAGATATCCCACTATAAATGTAATAGGGAAGAACAAATCTGACTCCATATTGGATCTGTTTCTTTTACTTTAATCTTTGTATTCTATTGCTTTTGCTACAAGCTAAGAATCTTGCCTATAGCTTGAAATATAGAGGATGGTCCATTCTCAAGACTCTGACCTTTAAAAATATAACACTTTTCCATTCATAGAGAGATCAACAGTTGCAGAGCAGAGAATAACATCTCTCTTGTTGGAGGTTTACAGGAACATCCTGACGTAACCTATGTGGACAGCTGCAAGAACAAAGGATTCTGGCACCAAGAAGTGTGTAGCAAGCAGCCACACCCCCTTCTCTTTTTAGTATAAAAGAAGCCTGAATTCTAACTCAAGGAAGATGGTTTTGGAGGGCACTAGTCCACCATCTTCTCTGTCTGCTGAATTTCTGAATCAAGTTGCTATTCCCTGCCCAAACAATTAGATTTATTGGCCTGTTGTGTGGTGAGCAGTAGGAGTCTGGACCTGGTAACATAAATTTCTAGTGTATCTATCCCCGACTTCTAGGAAGGACTATTTCACGCCTTCTTCTTGCTCCTCAAGCCCTCCTCTGAAATTCTCCCTTGATGGCATGACCTCCTTCCCAGTTCATGGAGAAACCAGAAACATCAGAAGAGAATTCCATGTGCTCCCACCTTCAGGGTCATTAGTTCACCTGCATTGACTCTGCCTCTCCTCTTGTTAGGATGAGCAGTTCTTCCCTTCCCTATGCCAGGCCCTGGCCCCTCTCACCCACTGCAGGACATTGTCCAATAATCAAATCATTTCCCCTCTCTCCTAGGTCACTTCCATGAGCATAAAAACATGCAATAACCTCTCCCGTCGTTTGTCAGAAAACGTCTGTATGTCACACACACACACACATAAGCATCCTGCAGTTTTTAATGACAATATCAAGGTGAGAACCATCTGAAGATTTTATTCCACTGTTACCTGGCTTCCTTTTTTTTTTCTGTTATAAAACCTACATTTTATGTGATTTTTTAAAGTAATCTCCTTATCTCTAGCTGATTTTAAGATTTTCATGTTCTTTGGTTTCAACACAAAGTGTTTAGGTATGGGTTTCATTTAATACTGCTTGGGATTCACTGTGCTTTCTGAGTCTGAGACATTAATTTCCAAATTTATTCTGCAAAATTTCCAGCCACTCTCACTTTGAATATCTTTTTCTTCACTCAAAAAACTTTTTTTTCTCCTTCTGGAACTCCTATTAAATGTTCACTAGACCTTTCATTCTACATTGTATGCTTTGATCTTTGAGTCTCTCATTCACATTTCCTGTCTCTTTCACTCTGTACTTCATTCTGGATAATTACTTCAGATCTATTTTCCAGTTTACTAAACTTCTTTAGCTACAACAATTTTTTAAAACTAATCCATTGACTTTTTTTTAAACATCTTTATTGGAGTATATTTGCTTTACAATGGTGTGTTAGTTTCTGCTTTATAACAAGGTGAATAAGCTACACATATACATATGGGGATATATGTATAATCCATTGACTTTTAAATTTCAGGTATTTTAATTTTACTTCCATCTAGTTGGTCTTTTAAAAATTTTGTGTAAACATTTTGATAATTTCTTTTATTTATTCATGTCTTTAATCCCTTTATTTCATTTTAAACTTGTGTACTTCTTATTCTATATGTGACCATTCTAATATGTGAAGCCATTATAGGTCTAATCATGCTGAATATTGTTTCTGCTGACTCTGATGCATGGTGGCTTGTTCTTGTATGTGTTTTGTAGTTTCCAATTGTGAGCTCGTGTTTAATTGAGGTACTCTGTGGGATCCTGGGCTGGGATGCTTTCCTTCAGAGAGGATCTGTGTTTACTTCTGCCTTGCATCTGGAGGCACTAAAGTCCAGGACCTTGTTCAGTGTTTCCCCTAACAAAAATTTTGTACAGAGCTTCTTCATGGCAGACTCTACTATTTATATCTTCCTTTTAAAGATGTGGAAATGGAGATTAAAAGAGATTATGCAATTTGAGAAAAGTCACACAGAATGTCTAGGCAGAACTGGATTTGAACACAGGAGACCTTGGTGCCAATGCCCGTGCTTTCAACCGTTTTGCTATAATGCATCTTTCCTCCACAGTGGGTTTAGATTCAAACTGCAAACCCACATGGGGCTGGCCTGTGGTCATAAATTCTCACCTAAGTCTGAGAAAATGTTTTCCTTTCTTACCTCTTGTCTTAGTCCCTTTGGGCTGCTATAACAGAATAACATAATGGTGTTAAACAACAGACATTTATTTCTCACAGTTCTGGAGGCGGGACATCCGAGATCAAGATGCGGGCAGATTTGGTGTCTGGTGAGGATCAGCTTCCTGGTTCATGGACAACTTCCTTCTCACTGCGTCCACACATGGAGGGATGGACAAGGGAGCTCTCCAGGGTCCTTTTATAAGGACACTAATCCATTCATGAGGGCTCCACCCTCATGATCTAATCACCTCCCAAAGGCCCCACCTCCTAACACCATTACATTGGGGGTCGGTTAGATTTTAACAAAAGAATTTGGCGGGAAATAAACATTCAGTATATAACACCTCTCCCTTGCCAATAGGCAATTTTTTTCCTCTAGCTGACACATTTCACCGAGTCCCTAGAGGGCCTGGATTTTTGTAGGGGTCTCAGCTTCGGACTTTCATTTCTCGGGGACCAAGGTCTTGTCTCTTGCCCCATGAGGTTGCTAAAGCCCACTGCTCTGTGTCCCTGGCATTGGTGATGGTCCCGGGGGGCAGCCACCACTTCACCCTCACCGTCTGCTCTAGTTTTAATTCCCTTTCCTTGGCCCCTGACAATTTCCTTTGTTCTTTTATAAACTCAGCTTTTTAATTTAAAGTTATGTATGTTGTCATTTATCCAACAGGTGTTTTTAGTGGGAGACCTTTTAAGAATTTCTAGACTTCTCTATTGCTAGAAACAAATCTTTTTATTTTATAGTATGTATTTAATGTACGTTATTCATACATTAAAATCTGAGGGTCTGCAGCTTTGATTAGTAAGCGTCAGTTCTTGATGGTTACTGTGTGGTAAATGTTCTGAAACTTTGTATTCTGCCTACAGTTTAATGACAGCTTGTCCGTGTGCAGAATCCAAGGGTTGTAATTCTTTTCCTTCTACCTTTGGACATCACATTCCTCAATTGCAGTTTGGAGACATAAGCAATACCTTCAATCTTATTCTTTTATCGTGGCAGGTTATCTGTGTTATCCCTTTGAAAGTTTTTAGAATCTTCTCTTTCCTTTGATGATCTTAAATTTTACCCTAATGTGTCTGGGTACAGTTTGTCTGTTTGTTTATTTATAACATCTTTATTGAAGTATAATTGCTTTACAGTAGTGTGTTAGTTTCTGCTGTATAAAAAAGTGAATCAGCTATACATACACATATATCCCCATATCCCCTCCCTCTTGCATCGCCCTCCCTCCCACCCTCCCTATCCCACCCTTCTACGTGGACACAAAGCACCGAGCTGATCTCCCTGTGCTCTGCGGCTGCTTCCCACTAGCTACCTATTTTACATTTGGTAGTGTATTTTCTAAAAAACTTTTGTTCTATAGTTTTAATCTATCCAGTTGGGCCCTCTGTGAGCCCTTTCCAGCCAAGAACATCTTTTCCTAAGTCTGTGATATTCTTGGTCTTTTCTTATTTTTCAGAAAACTTCCTTTCCATTTGCCCTTCTCCCTCCCAGTGGGGGTCCTACTATGTGGATGTCTAGAACTTATTCTGCCACGTCCACTGTCTCCCAGTCCTTTCACCCTCCTCATCCTTCTAGGTGAGCATCTCACCTGACCTCCCACCTCCTCTTGTTCCCTCTGGCGTTCTGCCATTCCAACTGAGTTCACTATTTAAAATATTATCATTTTAGACACACTTCTTCAGAAATGCTTGAACCCACTTCATGTTTTCAATATCTTTCCATGAAGATCCAGCTTCAGTGGTTTTGTTTATTGAGTTTACTTAAAATAACATAAACACGCAGAAACAGAATTACTTTAGGACGCGTCAACTTCACATTAAAATCCTCAGTATATATGTATACACAGGCACAAAGTAGAAATAGCACTAACATTTGTTTTCTCACAAGAAATATTCTGAAATTAAACTTTACCGCATCTCAGGTTTTGGATCAAAATCTTGAGATGATTTCTTTGTTCTATTTCCAACACAGTTCTTTGCCATCTCTCTGTAATTGGCATCCCAGATTCTTTTTTGAAAGGTGCAGATCTATGTGAAAATCCCCCCAATTCTTTCCCTTCTCAAAGCCAAACTTTGAAAGGATGGTATATGAGTGACTTGGCAGGGGCAGTCTGGAGTAGCTAAAACTCTGATGCTGAAATTCTACTCATTAACAAGTTGTTAAATAATTAATAGGTTGTGTTTAATTGCTTCTGTGTATATAATCTTGCTTTTTCTAAAAACCATCATTAATTTTCAGTTAGTTCCACTCGAAGTAACAAGGCCTAATGCTTCCAGTTGGAAAAAAAATGAATATTTATGAACATTTATTCTATCTGAAGCTAGAGGAAAAATAGGATTATTTGGCTCCTTAATGTTTAAAAAGCAGGGTGGATGGGGGGAGAAACTTGTCCGTTTTAGTCTCTCACAGTATGTTTATTTGGCAAGTTTACATCTCTGACCTCAGCTAATTTCTCTAGAGAGCTTGTTAAATTTCATTTTAAGTGGAAATTCTGTCCTCAAAAATCCAATTTTCTAAAGACCGCAGTATGTCATACTTTCACACAAATGGTGAACAAGTGCTGGTTCTGGCTTGGATGCTGGTGGAACAACTAGGCTAAGGAGTGTGACACTTGGCTAAGGAGTGTGAGACCATTGATGAGAATCCATTGTCTCTCCAGTGCTGGGGCCCCTGCAGCTCAAACCGACAAAAGTTCTCTTGCCATGCAATTCCTGTGTGGACATCTATTCCCTTAGCTCTGTGCCCAGATAGCTGGAAGACATCTTGGGGATCCAGATTGACATTTTTCAGTCTACAAAACAGAAAACAGTCCCTTTTCAGGGATGTTTTAAAAAGATGTCAGATGATGGGTAATTTTATTTCCTCCTTTTCAGCTCTTGTGTTTTCCAAATCATTTATCATTACCAGGTAACATAATAGTATAGAAAAATCCACCCACTGTGGCTCTTAAGGAAAAGATGCTCAAAAAGCATCCTGAGGTTATCTGGTAATGGGGTTTGCTTGACTGTTTCACTGACTTTCTTTTGTGGCTGGAAGGAAAGTAAGATAATTCCACATGTGTGTCTCTAACCAGTGTATTGCTGAGTTTTGCATGTTTCTGATTATTATAAAAATGGCAACTTCTTGGATGTGGTCTTCTGGGACTTGTATTTTCATGCAACATTATGTTTCTAAGATTCATCATGTTGTATGTGTCTGTAGTTCATTCCTTTTAATGGCATATCGCAGAGACTTGTTTTCACACAATATTATACTCTCAGAATCACTCAGGTTGTGTAGCTATAGTCCATTCATGTTTAACGGTGCCTAATATCCTAGTGTGTGAATATACATTTGTTTTTTACCACTGTCCTGTTGATGAACCTTTGGGTAGCTCCCAGTTTTTTGCTAATCTGAACTGTGATGCGTCCTGGTATACCTGGGCAAGAATTTCTTAAGATACCTAGGAGTATACTGCTATGCTGTCACACGTGTGTATGTTTAACTTTATAAGATAATGTCCAATTGTCTGCAAAACGGCTGTACAAATATACACTGCCACTGTTACATAAGCTTATTAGCTGGTGCCAAACCCATGGAGGTAAAATAACCTATCATGGCATCTGGATTTGCATTTGCCTGGTTTTGAATGAATTATCTCCCTCCTTTTTTTTTTTGGATATATGTGTTTCCACTTCTGTGAAATGAGAGTTCATGTCCATTACACATTTCCCTCTTGGTTAATTTATTTTTTCTTATTTATTTAAAGGACTTCTTTATAGAGTCTAAATACTAAAACCTTTTTGTTTTCAGTTATATGTGTTGAAAATATCTTCTGTCAAGTTTTAGCTTTCTTTATAGTAAGTTTTACAATAGTAAGTTTCAAATTGCAATTTAGACAAAATTATCAATCTTTTAAAAATATTTAATATTATTTTGGTTATATTTAAGAGCTCCTCCCCTTTTCCAAGGTCAGAAAGATATTATTCTATATTTTCTTTTAAACATTTTATAGTTTACGTCATTAAAAAGTCTTCAGTTAACAAGTGCTGGAGAGGGTGTAGAGAAAAGGGAACCCTTCTACACTGCTGGTGGGAATGTAAATAGGTGCAGCCACTATGGAAAACAATATGGAGGTTCCTCAAAAAACTAAAAATAGAGTTACAATATGATCCAGCAATCCCACTCTTGGGCACATATCCAGACAAAACTATAATTAAAAAAGATACATGCACCCCAATATTCATAGCAACACTATTCACAACAGCCAAGACATGGAAACAACATAAATGTCCATTGACAGATGAATGGATAAAGAAGATGTGGTACATATATACAATGGAATATTACTCAGCCATAAAAAAGAATGAAATAATGTCATTTGCAGCATCATGGATGGACCTAGAGATTATTATACTAAGTGAAGTAAGTCAGAAAGAGAAAGACAAATACTATATATTGTTTATATATGGAATCTAAAATATGACATAAATGAACTTACCTATGAAACAGAAACAGACTCACAGACACCGAGAACAGGCTTGTGGTTGCCAAAAGGAAGGGAAAGTGGGGGAGGGATGGATTAGGAGTTTGGGGTTAGCAGATGTAAACTATTATATATAGAATAGATAAACAACAAGGTCCTAGTATATAGTACAGAGAACTATATTCAATATTCTGTGATAAATCATAATGGAAAAGAACAAGAATGTATATATGTATAACTGAATTACTTTGTTGTACAGCAGAAATTAACACAACATTGTAAATCAATTATACTTCAACACAATAAATGTTTTTAAAAAGTAAACATTTTAGAGTTTCACTTTTTACTTTTAAGTTTTAAATTTATTTAAACTTTTTTGTATAACATGAGATGGATAACCTAGTTCACTTTTTAAAAATATGGATAACCAATTGAACCAGTACTATTTATTGCAAAGTTCCTCCTCTCCCATTACTCTGCACTGTCATAACTTTTTATTATGTGTGGGTCTAGTTCTAGACTCTCTGTACTTTATGTCCAGCCAATTAATCACCTTCTTTGACAATATCACCTTGCCTAACTTGGGACTGCTTTATGGCAAGTGTTGATAGCTGTGGTGTGGGCCCTCCATTCTCGTGTTAAGTTTTACCATCATTTTTGGTCTTTCACACTTCCATGTACATTTTAGAGACAATTTGTCAAGTTTCATAGAATCCCTGTTAGAATCTGAATTGGCAATACATTGCATCTATCAATCAATTTAGGGAGGATTGATATATTTTTGATGTTGAGTTTCCCTGCTAAGAACATGGACGGATTGCACCCCAAAACAAGAAGCTCTTAAGAAATGAGAGGAAAGTAACAAAGACTTCTAAACAAAGTTTCTAAAAGGAATATTCTATAGACAGATAGTAGAGTGACAGTGGCTCAGAACCATTACTGATTTGGAAGTGAAATGAGGCAACCTCCTATCACACAAGAACAAGAATATAAAGAGAGAAACAATGAGGGAAAAATTGAGACATGGATAATAGAACCAAGAAGTTCATTACCCAATAATGGGTGATCCAGAAAATGACAAGAGAAAGAAAAGAGTAAAAAAAAAAAGAAATTGAAAAACAACAGAAGAAAATGACCTAATATTAGGAAAGACTTGAGTCTAAAGGAAACATTGAATGCTAAGCAAAACGTGTAACTGTACATAGCCCTAAATACAGCTAAAAGTTTTGAAATCCAAGTTTAAATACAAGCTAATTTAAAGATGTTTAGAAGAAAGGCAGACTATTTTCCAAATATCAAGAATTAGAATGGCATCAGTTATCATCTTTTAGCATTAAATTCTAAAAGCAGTGGGCTTATATCTCCCAAGTTCTAAGGGAAAAGGACATGAACCAAATATTGTGTAATAAGCCAGAGTCAGTCAAAAAAGAGGACAAAACTAACTCCCAAATATGCAGATTTTAAGAGAATTGTATCACCTGTGAAATATTCCTGAAGGGAAATTTCCAGTATTTATACCAGCAGAGCAAAAGCTGGACCCAGGAAGAGGGAGTCATATAGTACAAGAAAAAGTTCAGTTACAAGAAAAAAAGTGATACGAAGAAGAGAGAAATAAAATGCAATATTAGTCAAAACTTTCAAAATAGTGTTAATACTGTATTATTTTGAATAAAATTATTATGCAAGGTTAAAAAGAGTCAAAAAGTTAAAGTTCATTTTTAACTTTAAGTTAAAAAGTTAAAAAGGTTAATTTTAAAGATACTTTTTAAAAGTTAAAAAGGTTAAATTTAAGTTAAAATGGTTAATTTTTTAATGTGAAAAAATTAAAAACAGTTTGGAACTAAAATTTGACAAAATTTAAATAATACCGAGATTACCAGGAGAGAGAATATAGAAAGATTTATGCTGTCTTTGTGGTAAAGAGGTTATAGAATCTGATTAATTTTGAAAATTTACAAGAAAAAAATATTTAAATTTGTTGACAAAAATTTTACAGGTAATTACTAGTTTACCAGAAATAGGGTGCAGATATTCCAAACTCTGGGGGGGGTGGAAATCATGAAATAAAGTTAATACAGCAAATTTCAAGAGGGAGAAAGAATTGAGCTAGAAATACCAAGATGGTAGGAATGAAAGAAAATGTAATTTCAATAATTGTGAAAGAGTTAAAATTCTGATTAAAGCCCCCAAAATGCAAAAAGTTGATTTCCAAAAACATACCTAAAAAAACAAAACAAAACAAAAGAGAAAAAACAAAGCAAAATAAACAAGACAGCCACTTCAGGAAAATTATAATAATGTAAAAGTTTACAACATGGGCACCAGAGATTTAAGAACAACTAAATAACCCAGAATCCAAGGAACCTCAGCTTTTCTTAAGGCTGCCATCATCCAGCACTCACTGGCCTTGGCTAAGTGCTTTGCATCAATTATTTCATTTAATATTCACAAAAATCCATAAGTGCAATGGCTTTGTGGCAATTTTTCAGATGAAGAAATAGAGGTTCAGGAAATATAAATTTGCCAAAGATCATGAAGCCATGCAGTGGCAGATCTGGGAATGGAAGGGTTGGAATTTATATGGACGGCTTCTTGGATAAGACCATGGCAGCTGGAGTGGACGTTTCCTGTCTATCTGGTCATCTCGTTCCAAAGAGAATCAGAATGTCTTCTTCCCCTGCAAACGAGAGCTCCAGGGACAACCACTTTTCCATGTCCTTTCATCCATCTCTCCCTCCTTGTTTGGCACTCTTCTGAAATCAGAGTCTCACCTGGTCCTCCATGGACCTCCCTATGACAATCTGACTGTTCTCAAGTTCAAGGGCTAGGAAAGGTTCCAACGGGCATCCAAATGGACTTTCATACAAGAAAAGATGGTCGCATAAAAGCAGAATCTTTGTTTCCAAAGGTGTCTGGATCTCCTGCCCAGAGCCATCTCAAAAAGTGTGATAACTGTCTGTCTGCATTATGGGGGCTGCTTGGCCAGGGTGTGTTCCATCCTCCAGGCCTCTGTCCCTTGTATTCAGAGGCTGGTCTTGTTCCCGTGCTCCTGTACTGCTGATACGGGTCCACCGGGGGCCAGAGACAATGCCGTGCTCAGAGGGGAAAGAAAGAATCCCAGGTAGCAAGCCAGGCCAGTTCCATTTAATCACAGGCAGGTAGATGCAGGGTAAGGCATCATGAGCTATTGCTTGCGGATACTGGGAGGTCCCCGCAGCTCAGCTCCAGCACAGCATTGCAATTATTTTAAGATGTTACAAATCACTGATTCTGTGAGAGAGAAAGAATGTCCCCAGGACACAGCACTGGCTGGCTTGCCTTCTCTTATCCTGAATAATACTTCTTTCCAGCCACAGTTCCCACAGAGCAGAGTCTGGATCCTGTTAAAGCCTACCCAGAGACCTCCAGGGTGCTGCAAGGCCACTGCGGTGGACAGTCCAGACTCACAGAACGGGCACCGAGAGCCCTAGGTTGTAGCCTCGACTGGACAGTCCGGCTCGTTGCGTGTGCTTCTCCACCCACCCCCACCTGCCCTGTCCTTTCTCCCTCCAGAACTTTTCTCATCGTATTTCTCTGTCTGCATGACCTTAACCTTCTCCCATCCTTGCCCCTTTGGAAATCCAATCCAGGCAACAAGGGCAATTACAGAGCTTAGAATTTAGGATTAGAACCAAAGGGCAGGATTCAGAATCAGCATTTGCTGGCTGTGGGGTCACGGAGGGCTCAAGTCAGTCATCTTCAACAGCATCACTGTCGTCATGGCAACAGCAACACTACAAGCAATAACCAATATTGGTTATAACCAATATTATATTATATTATTACTATAATAATAACCAAGCAATACAAGGACAATAACCACTGTTTACTCTGTGCTTGGGCAGGTTATCACTGAGCCTTTACGTCAGCACTGAGATCAGGTGTTTTGTCTCTGTTTCATAAGTGAGTTAAATGTGGGTCCAGAAGCTCAAGGAAGGCCTTATATTGTATGATGCCATTTGTGTGAAACTTCCAGAATTTGTAAATCCAGAGAGACAGAAAACAGATTAGTGGTGGCTGGGGACTCGAGGAGGAAGGATGGTGAGTGACAGCTTAATAAGCAGAGTTTTCTTTCGGGGGTGATGAAAATGTTCTGGAGCTGGGTAGTGGTGACGGTTGCACAATACGATAAATGTACCAAATGCCACTGAATTGCTCACTTTAAGACAGTTAAAATGATCAATTTATGTAAGGTGTATTTTACCATAATTTTTAAAACGTTCAGGGAACTCCTGCAAGTCTGAATCCAAGGAACATGGTTTTGCTCATCCAGCTCTGCTTCTTCCTTAGCTGCCCTGGAATTTGGAGGGTAAAATAGCTCACGGGTGTCACATCATCTGTGAGGGCCCCGTGCAAAATGAAAACACAGGGTCCTTTGTGAAAAAATTACTCAGGGTTTCAAGATGACAATAACAGAGCATTAAGCCAAGCGCTGGGGCCTTTTGAGTGTGGGGCTGGGCTGCATGAGAAACACGCCCTGAAGCAGGACCCATTCACAAAGCTATCATGACGTTCACATGAGATAACACGTGTGAAAGTGTTATGCTCAGAACTTGAATGAACCAAACAGCTGCGACCCTGGCATATCCACCCCGGGGAAGCTGGACATTGCCTGAAACTGTGGGGAGGGTTTACCTGCTCTAGACACCTGACTAACAGTCCCTGAAGGGGTTCTTTGTGTCAAATATGACAATGATGGTGAGAAGAAGAAGAAAGAGAAGAAAACATACGTCATTTATTAGCCAACGTGCACAGTGCCTGGGGTAGCGTAAATATTAATTCACTTAATCCTTAAACCACCTGTGAGATGCTTCTTGTTAGGATGAGAGTGAGGTGAGCGCCTGTCTGGCATCACGTTGCTGGTCAGTCGTGTAGCCGGGACGTGATCTTATCACTGCACTCACGCGCTGGTGGTCATCAAGCGATGATGCTTGGGTGGGAGGCTGTGTGACAGACAGACACAGACGGAGGCAGTTCCGCGGAAGGGCTCTGCCACTGACCTCCGATTCCTCCCAACGGGAAAGGGGAGGAACCTTGAACCGGGCGCTGCTCAAGAGAGCATCTCTGTACTGGGCTTACCTGGATGCCTCTCTCTCCGCTAGGTCCTCCCAGCATCACACCTCCGTGGTGTCCAGCCTCCCTCCCACCTCTGCATCACGAGTTGCCTTGAGCAACATGGAGCATTCTCAACCTCCAAATTTGCAGCTGTTCAAAGTTTGGGCTTATAATTCAAAAGGATACATGCACCCTAATTTTTATAACAGCACTATGTACAATAGTCAAGACATGGAAGCAACCTAGATGTCCATCGACAGAGGAATGGATCAAGAAAATGTGGTGCATATGTACAATGGAATATTACTCAGCCGTTAACAAGGATGAAATAATGCCATTTGCAGCAACACAGATGGACCTAGAGATGATCGTACTAAGTGAATTAAGTCAGACAGAGAAGGACAAATATCATATGATAGCGCTTATATATGGAATCTAAAAAAAATGAGACAAATAAACTTGTTTACAAAACAGAAATAGACCCACAGACATAGGAAACAAGATTATGGTTACCAAAGGGGGAAGTGGGGGAGGGATAAATTAGTAGTTTGGGAGTAACATATATATATATATGATAGATAATCAACAAGGACTGACTGTATAGCACAGGGAACTACAATCAATATTTTGTAATAACCTATAAGGGAAAAGAACCTGAAAAAGAATAGATATAAGTATATGTACAACTGATTCACTTTGCTGTACACCTGAAACTAACATAACATTGTAAAACGACTCTCCTTCAATTTAAAGAAAAATTTAGGGCTTGAGTACAAGCTTCATCATTTCTCTTTACAGTGAGTTTTGTTTTGGCCAGGACGTCTTCGCTGAATGGCCAGCACCCTCACCCGTTTCTCTGAGATCCTGGAGTTGGGGGAGGGGGATTGCCTGCTTCCATTCATCCCAGAGGAATGTCAGGTTCCTTGATGATTGTTGCAGGAGAGATCAGCGTTGATGGTGCAGGGCTGGATACAGGTTCCTCCTCCCACCCCCAGCTCCCTGTGTGGAGTCCCCACATAGCTTCCTGGGTGTCACTGCAGCCAGTCACCGCCTTGCCCACTCCCCAAGTTTACGACTTCCCTGTTTATCCAATTCACTCCCAGTCTGCATAGGAGACTGCAAAGCATGACACAATAGACATTTCTTCAAAGAATACAGATGGCCGAAAGGCACATGAAAAGATGATCAACATTGCCAATTATTAGAGAAATGCAAATCAAGACTACAATGAGGTATCACGTCACTCGGGTCAGAATGGCCATCATCAAAAAATGTACAAACAATAAATGCTGGAGAGGGTGTGGAGAAAAGGGAACCTCCTACACTGTTGGTGGGAATGTAATTTGGTTCAACCACTATGGAAAACAGTATGGAGGTTCCTTAAAGAACTAAAAATGGAGCTACCATATGATCCAGCAATCCCACTCCTGGGCATCTATCTGGAGAAAACCATAATTCGAAAATATACAATGTGCTTACAGCCAACTTCCAGATCAAATGCTACCTCTTTCTGGATGTTTTCTTTAATCTCTCTTTGCATGGATTCTGGCCCCTGGCAAGTCTTCAAGGAAATGAAATCTATAAATTTGGGGAGAAGAGCAAATAGAATTCCTAATGAAGAAATGTTAAAATATGTGCCATGATCACAAATTTCTTCCAAATTACCCTAAAAGACATAGTAATAACATTGCTTCTGGAAATATAAGCTCTATGTGTGTTTGGGTTTTCCACCATTTGGAGCAAGACTGAGAATTTTTAGAACCCCTTGTATGGGAACAGGGTTTGCCTGTTCGTCTTTGCAGACAAGGGGTGGACGACACTAAAAACATTGTTTATCACCTGCTGCTTAAGGAACTGTGGAGGCTGGTAGAAATCACTGCTGATAATGTGTACACAAGTCCACGCATACCGACCCACACTAAGTTCTCAATAAACAGTGGCTCTTGAGAGAGTGGTTTCAGGTGTCAGGATGGGGAAATGCTCCACTCGGCTATGTGGGCCCACTCCTGAGTCAGAGCCCTCCTCCCTCTACCTGCTCACTGCCTGTCAATCATTCTTTCTCATCTGAGTCCACCTGTGTCCTGCGTGTTCCCAACCTCCCCCTCTGCTCTGCTGTTCTTGTCAGTCTATTCCCAGTCTGTTTATCTTCTTGTTTGTTTCTCTCCCAAGACGTTTCACGTTACTACAAGGGGTTCTTTTCCATTCTGTAGGGAGGAGCCAAGGCTCACCCTGTCCGTATAAATAGGCTACTGTTCTCTAGACCCTTCCCGGTGCAGCTGTGGGTTCGTCTCTCCTTTCCCACTTCCCTGAGGATGCTCTGGCCTTTCTGCAATAGCAGACCTTCCTCCAAGTTCTTTGACACCGTTGTCAGCCTTGTGTCTCCTTATAGCTCCAGAGAGAGCTGGACATTGCCCCCAGGGCATCCCTCCACCCAGCCGGTGGCAAGTATGCTGCATGGAGCAGGGCTCTCCCCATGGCCTCTCCATGTTGCTGCCTCTAGTTTCTGGACATCTCCATGCGCTTTACGTGGTACTCTGTCCCTGGCTCTCTGGCCAGTGTCACATCACACCAGCATTCCCCCTGACACCCGGGGATGTTGCTTGTCCATGCTGGATGACAGGCACCCTTTAATTCAGGGGGAAAGGCAAAAAGCAGGAACAGATGTAGGCAGGACTGTGCTTTTTTAATGCCTGTGCAGATTTCTCAAGAAGTTGAACATAGTACAAAGGATCTCATCCTTAGGCGATTCTTTTCTCATTTTCAGTTAATAAACCAGGAGAATAAATAAGTTATTCCTAGAAACCAGGACCTGAATATCCCATGAACTCCACTGGCCAGTTAGAAAACCAGTGTGCTGACTGGCATACTTATAGGGATCATTAATAGAGTGGATTTAACAATAATAACAATAATCTAAATAACAATAATGCCATGCTGGACACATAGTAAGCATTTTTATTTATTTATTTATTTTTGCGATACGCAGGCCCCTCACTGTTGTGGCCTCTCCCGCTGCGGAGCACAGGCTCCGGACGCGCAGGCCCAGAGGCCATGGCTCACGGGCCCAGCCGCTCCGCGGCACGTGGGATCTTCCCGGACCGGGGCACGAACCCGCGTCCCCCGCATCGGCAGGCGGACTCTCAACCACTGCGCCACCAGGGAAGCCCCGTAAGCATTTCTTAAACAGGTATTTCCTAAATAAATATTATCTAAGTGTGGAGTTATGGTAGATATTTATAAAGAGGAATCTGATTTACTAGAAAAGAATCTTGCAATGAATTCTTGATACTCAGAAATCTTTCTTGCATTCTTGGAAAAGATGTGGAAAGAACGGTTTGGGGAGGTCAGGCAGTGCATAATAATGCTCTTTCGATGCTCATTAAAGTTTTCTCAGTGTCACTGTCAGGTCTTCTGAGTGAGCTTGGGGAGGTGGGAAGGTGTTTTTAGGAATATTTAAGATCTGGCATTTCGAGCTTTGTGCTGCCGCTCCTGGAAGGTTTGAGATATCAAAGGCCAGAACAAGGCCCTGGATTATAGAATTAGAGACCCTGCCGGATACAATTCAGAAGTCACAGCCACAAGTTAATGAATCATATCTCCCCACTGACTGCCCCCCACCGTGTGTCAATAAAATTTTCAGAGTGTGCTGGCTAAGATGTCTCAGATGTATTTTTTATGGAAGCTACCTTTAGCTGGGGAAGCAGAGCAGGGACAGAGGTGTCCTGGGAACCAGGACACTAAGCCCTTGATGTATATTATACAATTCTGCTCTCATAACAACCCTAGGACACGGGGAGTGTTCTTATCCCCATTTTACGGGTAAAGAAACTGCCACCTAGTGAAGTCGTAAACTTGTCCAAAGCTCCACAGCCAGCAAGTTGCAGAGCTGGGATTTGAGCTCAGGTCTGTCCATCCCGAGACAGGCTGGGACCTGGGACCCTTTGGGGCCGTGCTTGCACCTGGACAAACATCTCCTCAAGCAACAAAGTACAAAGAAACTATAAGGGATTAAAAAATATCTGTGTGCATATGCATAGTTGGGGCAAATTCTGGACAACAAGATACAAAAAGGCTCAAAAAAAAAAGAACAGCTGCCATTTCTCAAGAGCTGAAAGCAGAAACAGGGTGGTGTTGGGAGCAAAAGCAGGGCCACCTAAGCTACCCCTCTGGCCTGACCCCTGGACACAACCCTTCCCTCACCTCATGTAAGGAGCAAGCTTGCCCCCCTTCAGGGAGGGAGCAAGAGAACATGTTACTTGTTTTCTCTCCTTCCTGTGACCTCAGGAGCCCCAGTAAAGCCTTGCCTGAATTTCTTGACTGGCATCTTATCAATTTCTATTGATTGGGGAAGGCCAAGAACACTGGTTGGTATCACCCTCAAAGCCCCTGCAGCTCACCACCCCTCTGAAAGGCTCCCATGGGATGGCTTAGTCCCTGGGCAGCGTCTGACCTGCGTCAAATTGCACAAAATGGAAACCAACCGTGTGTTAGCCAGAGTTAGCATGGCACGTCCCAAATGCCCTCCTGGAGCGTTTAACTTTCACCAAGTAAGCGGCTGCAAAGAATTCAGAGCAATTTGTTTCTCGCCGTGACTTCACACCTGCACCCAGGAGCCCAGACACAACGCAGACAGTTCAACCTCAATCGCAGTTTTGCAGATCCCTGCACTCCACCCAACAGATGTCTCATGATTCTGCAATATTTCCAACTGTCAGAGCTGAAAAAGCAATAAATAATAATGCTCCCACATTTACATAGCGATTGAACACACTGCATAGTAGAATAACTTTGTTCCTTTCCATTTCAGTATTTTGAAATGCCTTCAGAATTCTCGGGACGTTTGCATATCATTCCCAGGATGCTTGTGGAAAGCAAATATTTAGACTACAGGGACATTACTCAGTCTTAGAGCATATTTTTTTTCCGGAAAATAATTGTTACTTAAAGCAGATGGTGTTACTGTCTCTGGCGCACAGCTCGTAAGCCTCCTTAATTTATTTCTACATTCTTGGTATGGTGCTATCTTTAAAACATCCCTTACAGCAGCCACAGATGTGTGTGAGGTTTTGACCATCTTTTCCTTTTTGTTTTTCCTACTGAAGGTCTGTACAGAAGTAAACTAATCCCGAACTAATCCCAATGTGGGTTAGCCTTGACTTAAAAAGCGTTGTCTGCTGTACAGCCACCACAACAAACACTCAAGGGGCTGCGTGGAGACTTTGTTGTGCTGCTTTGTTGTGCTGACGTTTCACACCACCAAGTGCTTGGAAGGAGCAGACATGCCTTCACATCTGAGAAAACTTCTGGTTATTCTGAAACTTCTGCTGGAAAGTTGATGGTGACTCGAGGCTTTTGTCATTCCAGACTTTGTCAGCATTGAGTTAAGGTGAGAATTCCAATGAGAGGCATGAGATTGATGGTATTAACTGTACCTAAATCTCAGAATCTGAGCTTTCTCCAATGTGGTCAAAATTTGTGTCCTGGGAGGAGGAACGCGGGGGTGGTGGCTACATGAAGAACAGGGGCCTGAGCTTTAAAAAGGTAGCTTAGAACTTGCCCACCTGAGTTGATATCCTTCGGTAAGAGCAGGGTAAGCAAGATGCTGGGCTAAATTGTGGGGAGTTGCATTTCATTTAATTTAGCTTCCCTGATTATTGAGAAATGGTTACAGGAAGATTAAGCTGTAAAAGTAATGGCATATTAGCAAATAGCAAAGGGATGTGGTTATCCATCAATCCGAAAGGCTCTGGACACCTCCACTTCCTCTGACTTGATTATTAATAATAATGAATAATCATAGTGGGCTTTTGGAGCAGCTCTTATTCTAGAATTCCAAGGCAGTGTCCCAACCTTAACCTGTTCACTTGCATACCTTTGTAATTCTGAAGTCCAAGGTAAAGGAGCTCAGGTGAGCCCTGAGCCCCACAGAGGGAGGAAGATGACTCAGAGGCGGGTGTGAGATCTCCAGTCTCAGCTCTATGGAGACGCCTCCTGGGTGGGTTCTTTTCCACCCAGCAAGTGGCGCTGGGGCTCTGTGCCAGCTGCCCATGGCCATGGAAAGGGTCACAGGCTCTGGCTTTCAGCACTGGCTCTGCCACTTCCTAAGTCTCAGCTGACCCATCCATTAAATGGGGGTGCAGGATGGGGAGAGATTAAGACCACGAGGCTGTACCGGTTGCAGTACTTCATGTGTGTAAGCCTTGGCATTTAGAAAGTGATCAATAACTCTGCATTCCACACTTTCTATTTGCAAAACAGGAAGGTTAGTCTTGCCCTTTGTTACATGAGTATCCTGAGGGCCCAATGAGGACCATCAGAGATTTATCAAGTAGACATTAACCCAGACTCTGAAAGGTCTTTGGTACCAGGATGGAACCAAGTACCTGTGACCAGGAGCACAGCCCTTGAAACCCATGTCCAACTTGGCAATAGATGAAAAATATTGTAAAACACTATGCGAGAAGGGAGAGGGTACCAGGGGTTCTACGAACCCAGAGGGGGCAGAAATGAAGCATCCTGGATTCATTCATTCAGTCATTTGTTCATTTGTTCATGCAAGAAATTTAACTGAGCACCTACTATGCATCAGACATTATTCTAGGTGCTGGGATTAGAGGAGGAAGCAAAACAGCTCCCTCGTGTTGATTTCCTGTCAGAGTGGAGGCAGCAACTAGAATCGTGAATGGACTATGGAAGTTCAGGCGTGTGGCTGCCCTAGAATGCTTCCCCCACCACAGGGAGCGTGAGTGACAAGTGCCCCTGCTGCTGGGCTCTGAATCCATTTCTGTATTTGCACCCAGGTCACTCGTCCCATGGGCTGCTCCCCAAGGGCTGAATGATGGTGTCCTAATGAAGACCCCATTGCTGAGAGCTGAGGGACTCCTCCCTTGCCCCACTTGGGCTCAAGGACTCTCCAGCAGCTTTGCTGAAACTACCAGACATCTCCTGGTGTTCTAGGCTCTCACCTGCCTTCTTGCTGCTCCACATCACCTGGGTCAGACCTGCATGGGTTCTGGCCGCTCTCCTAGCCTTTTGGGGCTCCCTCCCAGTTTCTTTCACAAGCATTTCTCCTAATAAAGTCCTACATGCTTAATCCCCTTCTGGCCTCTGCTTCTGGAAGTACCCAGATTAATGCAGACGTTTTGTAGAATAAAGCAGGGAAAAGGGAAAAAAGGGAAGAGAGGGATGGCATGGGAGGAGCCTAGGGAGCTGGCCATTTGAATATCTGAAGCAAGAGGGCCCCTCGCAGAGAGAACTTCAAGGCAGTGCTCCTGAGACAGGATCATAGCTGATGTGTGTGTGTGTGTGTGTGTGTGTGGCCGAGGGAGGAGCCCAGTGCAGCTGGAGCACAGTGAATGAGAGGATGGGGTCAGCGAAGGGACTGACAGGCCACCAGGGACCAGCCCTGTTAGGTCTTTTAGATCATCCGTAGCAAGGAGTCTGGATCCTTTCTGAGTGAGACAACAGCCATTGTAAGCTAGAGAGCACAGTGCAAACGTGATCTTTGGGATGTTTTAGAAGATTCTCTCCAGCGTCTGTCTGAGAATAAAGCTGTGTGTGAGGGGAGAAGGGGGTGTCAGGGGGAAACAGAAAACTAGTTTGAGGTCTACTGCAAGACCTCAGAGGAGAGGCAAAGGTGGCTTGGAGCAAGTTGGAAGGATCTATTTGGCAAGTAGAGTCAACTGCAGCTCCTGATGCTGTGGGGACAGAGGGTACAAGAAAGTCTTTGGTCAAACTGAGTCAGTGGAAGCCCCGTTTATTAGTACAGGGACACTGAGAAAGAGCAACTTGGGGCAGACATCAATACCTCTCTTTTGGGGAGGCTGATTGAGAGGTCTTGGAGTCACCCACACAGAAATGTCCAGAGGCAGAGGGACACTCAAATCCAGATCTCGGGCCGATGTTGGTGCTGGAGGAAAAATGTGTGGTCTTTGGAGATGAACCATGACTGAGGGTAAACTTCTCATGGTGGAGAGTCGACGAGCATTAGTGGAGCTGAGAGCAGGGAGGAGGCAGGTGCAGGAGCTGTCAGGAGAGCACCTGGGAATCTGCCAGGCCAGGTGAGACCTGATGACAAAGAGCTTCAGGCATTGGCTTTGGAGCTTGTGGCTCTTCTGCCTGTTTCTGGAGCCACTGAAGTTCCATAGCCGGAAAATCAAGAGTTGGAGACAGGCTGGGGCGGAAGGAAAGGGGGTGATCCTTACAGTGGTTCAAAGTGGTGGTTACAGGGAAAAATAAATGGAATGTGTTTTAACCCCTTACATGGAAGGGTCTATCAGATTGGGCAACTACCTGGGAGTTAAGTGATTGGGGCCAGAAGAGCTTGGGAGGCGAAGACCATTGAGTAAGCATGGGCTGCATGAGGCTGAGAGTCATGCGATCAAAAAGGAAAGGATTAAAAAGGTGAGAGTCCTCAGAAAAAGCCCTCAGGAACCTAATCCTGTGTAGGCTCAGAAGAATTAGAAGTCAGGTCTAGGGGAAGCTGGACAGCTCCCAGACTAGAAACCCAAGGGTTTCCAAGGGAGGGCTACATTTCTAGGAAGTGAGGTGTTGATACTGTTAGACATACAAAGCTTAAAAAGAGGTGAGAATTCATTCCTTCATTTGACTAAATCTGTAAAGTAACAGCAAGGCATAGAGACTGGATCTATGGGGAGTCCTGCCCTGAAGGGTCTTTGGGTTTTCCAGATAGGTGTATTTATTTTTCCCCTATATGCGATGATTAAAATTTTAAAAAATATATAAATTAGAAAAAATTGTACTGTGAACACCCATGTGCTCACCATCTTAATTCTACAATTAAAATTTTGCTGTATTTGCTGTATCATCAATATATCTGTTTATCCCTCTATCTAAAATCCATCTTACCTTTTGTGCGTTTCAAAGTCAGTTGCAGACATCGGTATACTTTCTCCTAAATATTTCAGCAAGATATCATTAACTAGAGTTAAATATTTATTTATGAATCATTTTAAGATGAAATTTACATAACGTAAACTACAAAAATCTTCTGAATATTTATACCCATACTTCTTCAGAGAACTTTTTTTTTCTTTTTTTTTTTATTGTGGTAAGAACACTATCATGAGATCTGCCTTCTTCACAAGTTTTTAAGTGCATATAAATTATTAACCAAAGACAGTACAGTAGATCACTAGAACTTATTCACCTTACATAACTGAAACTTTACAACTGTAGAACAGCAACTGGTATAAAGCCTTCCTCACCATCAACATCCCCCACCAGATGGTACATTGTTACAACTGATGAACCTACACTGATGACAAAGAGCTTTAGGTATTGGCTTTGGAGCTTGTGGCTCTTCTGTCTGTTTCTGGAGCCATGATATGTCATCATAATCCAGAATCCATAGTTTAAATTAAGATTCACTCTTGGTGTTGTATGTCCTATGGGCTTGGACAAATGTTTAACAACATGTATCTATCACTAGAGTGCCAGACACAATAGTTTCACTGCCCTAAAAGTTCTCTGTGTTCCTCCTATTAATCTCTCTCCCCACCCCAACCTGTGGCAACCACTGACCTTTTTACTATCTTTATAGTTTTGCCTTCTAGAATGTTATATAATTGGAATCATACAGCATGTAGCCTTTTCAGATGGACTTCTTCCACTTAATAATATGCATTTAAGCTTCCTTCTTGTCTTTTCATGGCTTGGTAGCTCATTTCTTTTTAATGCTAAATAGTACTCATAGTCTGGATGTACCAGAGTCTATTTATCCATTCACCTGCTGAAGGACATCTTGGTTGCTTCCAGGTTTGGGCAATTATGAATAAAGCTGATATAAACATTCATGTTCAGGATTTTGCATAGACATAAGTTTCCAGCTCCTTTGGGTAAATACCAAGGAGTTCAATTGCTGGATCGTCTGGTACGAGTATATTTAGTTTTGTAAGAAACTGTCAAACTGTCTTCCAAAGTGGCTGCTCCATTTTGCATTCCCGCCGGCAATGAATGAGAGTTCCTGTTGTTCCACATCATCGCCAGCATTCTGGATTTGGGCCATATTCTAATAGCTATGTGGTTGTATCTCATTGTTGTTTTACTTTACATTTCCCTGATGACATATGATATGGTGCATCTTTTCATAGGCTATTTGCCATCTATATCTTCTCTTGTGAGATGTCTGTCAAGGACTTTGGTCCATTAATTTAGTTTTTGAGTTTTAAGAATTCTTTCTATGTTTGCATAACAGTCTTTTATCAGCTGTGTCTTTTGCAAGTATCTTCTTCCAGTCTGTGGTTTGTCTTCTCATTCTCTTGACATTTTCTTTTGCAGAAGTTTTGAATTTTAATGAAGTTCAGTTTATCAATTATTTCTATCATGGATTGTGCCTTTGGTGTTGTAGCTAAAAAGTCATCATTATACCCAAGGTCATCTAGGTTTTCTTCTGTATTATCGTCCAGTTTTATTGTTTTACATTTTACTTTTAGATCTATGATCCATTTTGAGTTAATATTTTTGTGAAGGGTATAAAGCCTGTGTCTAGACAGTTGGTTTGTTTGGTTTGTTTGTTTTACATTGGGATGTCCAGTTGTTACAGTACCATTGGCAGAAAGACTATCTTTGCTGCATTGTATTGTCTAAGCTCCTTTGTAAGATCTGTAACTTAGCAGGACAATACAGGTCCTTCCTGGCACAGACCACCCCCTCCATGTCCTCTGCCTGCCTCTTGTTTTTAGAAAAACTTTAGCCTCCTATGCCTCCCCTGAGTTCCAAAGAATAAATTTAATCAGAGAAGTGAGAAAATGCAGAAACAAAATAAAACAGTCAAACAAGACAAAACAATAATAGTTTAGCCATTAAACAAAGTCAAGGACCTTTATTTCCTCCTTAAGGGCTGAGCCATATCCTTTGAGCTGTTTTGCAGATAACCCCCGCCAAGCAGAAGATGTTAACTGCATGCTGACCATAAGCATGTAGATCCCAGACCGATTGGAACCAGAAGGTTGATAATATTGACTCCTAATTTTCTCACCACAAACCAATCAGAAGAATGTCCATGAGCTGATCACACACACACCCCCAACCCTCTCCCTCATCCTGTCTTTAAAAACCTTTCCCTGAAAGCTATCAGGGAGTTCAGGTTTTTTGAGCATTAGCTGCCCACATTCTTTGTTTAGTGCCTGCAATACATGCTACACTTTCCTTCATCACAACCCGGTGTCAGATTGGTTTTACTATGCGAGGGCGAATGGACCCATCAGTTTGGCAAAAGATCAATTGATTATATTTGTATGGGACTTTTTTCTGGGCTGTTTATTCTGTTTCATTGAGCTATTTGTCCATTCTTTTGCCAATATCACACTGTCTTGATAACTGAGGCTTTACAGTAAGTCTTGAATTTGGGTAGTGTCAGTCCTTCAACTTTATTCTTCTCCTCTAATTTTGTGTTGATTTTAATTTACTCTAGTTTAATCTTTTCTAGAACATATAAATGGAATGCTGCAATATTTGCTCTTTTGTGTAAGATTTCTTTCATTGTTTTATTTAGCTTACCTTTTTTTTTTAAATTGGCCTTTATCCATGTTGTAGCGTGCATCAGAAATTCACTTTTTTAAAGTTTTTGAGTAGTATCCCATTGTATGAATATAGTAAAGTCTGTCTAGCTCTTTTCCTGGTGAGGGACCCTGGGGCTATTTACAGTTTTTGACTATGATGAACAAACTACTATGAACATTCACACACCATTTTTTTGTGGCCATATGCTTGTATATTTCATGTAAATAAATACAGGATTGGAACATTTTATGTTTTTTTAAGTTTTATGAGAAAATGCCAGACCATTTTCCTAAGCAGTTGTACCATTCTACACTCCCATCAACAATGTATTAACGTTCTAGTTGCTCCTCACACTTACCAACATTTTGTGTTGTTAATCTTTTTAATTTTTGCCACTCTGACAGGTGTGAAGTACTATCACATTGTGATTTTAATTTGCATTGATAGGATATTGATTGATATTGACATGATGACCAATGATGTCGGGCACTTTTTTCATGTTCCTATTGACCATTTATATACCTTCATTTGTGAAGTGTTTGTTCAAACGCTTCTTTCTTTTTAATTAGTTTACTTTCTTTTTTTCTTTTCTACTTTTGAATTATAGGAGTTCTATAGTCTATAAAGCATTTTTCTATTTTATGACTTGCCCATTCATTTTATTAACTGAGTCTTTTTATAAGCAGAAATTTAAAATATTGATGAAATCTAACTTTTTTTTCTCTTTTATGGTTATTGCTTTCTATATCCTACCTAAGAAAATGTTGCTTAGCCCCCATTTCACAAAATATTCTCCTAAAATTTTTTCTTCTACAAACTTCATAGTTTTAAGTTTTATGTTTAAGTCTATTATCAAACTTAGATTAAAGTTTGTGTAAAGTATGAGGTAAGATCAAGATTCATATTTTACAGTATGGATATCTGTTTCAGAGCCATTGGTCAAAAAGGATATTATTTCTCCATTGCATTACCTTGACACCACTGAGGAATATCAACTAACCATATACGTGTGGTTCTAGTCTAGACTTTGTGCTCTGTTCAATCAATCTATGTCTATCTATATCCAACACCACACTAACTTGGAATCAGGCACGGTAAGTTCTCTAACTTTATTCTTTTTTTCAAATTCCTTTAGGCTTCTCTAGGTCCTCTGGATCTTCATATAAATTTTAGATTCAGCTCAAGAAATCTTACATTAATGCCTGCTGGAGTTTAGATCATGATTAAATTGAATCTATAGATCGATTTTGAGAGAAAATATCTTAACAATATTAAGTCTTCTATCCTATAGACATCTCTATTTACTTAGATACTCTTCCATTACTTTTAGTAATATTTTATAGTTTTCAGTATAAAACAGTATACTGTTCAGTACAGTGCTCCTGCACATATTTTATTAAATTTATCCTGTACTATTTTATCATTTCTGAAGCTATTATTAATGGAATTGATTTTTTAAATTAAATTTTCAATTGTCCATTTCAAATTTATAAAAGTACAATTGATTTGTGAGGGTCTCCACAGCTTGTCTCCTGTGACATTGATATATTTAAATTATTGGTTATAGTAGTTGACTATAGATTTCTTATTATTTCCTATTAATATAGTCATGTCACCTGTGAGCAGAGATAATTCTTTCTTTCTAATGTTTTTACCTTCGTTTATCTTGACTCATTACAATGGCTAGAATACCTACTAATGTCAAATACAAATGATGAGAGTGAATAGCACTTTCTGTCCTCATCTTAAAAGGAAAGCAGTCAATAATATAGTATTTTGTGTGAAGTTAGCTGCAGTTTTTTTTTTTTTTTTGTACAAGTCCCTTTTCATATTGAGAAATCTGCAAATCCTCATTTGGTCAGTTTTAACATCAATTGGTATTGAATATTGTCAGATGTTTGTGTGAATTTATTTAAATTAACATTTGATTTTACCTTTGTGCTAATATGGTGAATCCTGTTGATTGATTTTTCAACTATTGAATTCATATTATAACCTAACATAATGTATTATCTTTTTATATATTGCTCACTTTGATTTGAGAAAGTTTGTGGGTTTTGTTTTTCCTTTTTCTCCTTTTTTAATACATTTTTCATATCTTGGTATCTCAGTTATGCTACCCTCATAAAACAAATTGGTATGTATTTCCTGCTTCTCTATTTTCTGAGAGAGTTTATGGAGGATTGACGTAATTTTTACTTTGAATCCTTGATGGAATTCACCATGTGTAATCATCTCAACATGAAGCTTTACCTTTTAGAAGATTATTGAAAATGAAATCAATTTGTTTAACAGATACTGCGCTATTTGAGTTTTCTATTTCATCTTATGTGAGTTTTGATAAGTTGTATTTTTCAGGAAATATGCCCATTTCACCTAAGTTATTAGATTTATCAGCAAAAATTGTTTTTAGTACTTTATTGCCATTTCTGTAATGTCTGTAGGATTTGTAGTAATACACTCACCTCCGATCCTATGTTAATTTGTGCTATATCTCTTTTCTTTCTTGATTAACTAGCTTCATATGTATTGTTTTCTTGATTTTTTTCAAAATCTAAACATTTGTTTTCATTAATTTTTCTGTATTTTGTTTTCTATTTTATTGATTTCTGCTCTTATATTGATTTCTGCTCTTATTTTTTTCTTTTTATTACTCTTTTTCTAGCATTTATAGGTTGAATTGTAGACCACTGATTTTAGACTTTTGTTCCTCTCTAGCACAAATATTTAAAACTATATATTTCCTTGTATTACTGCTTTAGCAGCATCCCACAAATTTTGTCACAGTGTATTTTTGTGATCACTCTTTCCTTCTGTGCATGGTGGGTAACCTGTTGAATCTGTGCTCAGTCCCCTTGAACTTAGCTGGCTGCTGGGGGCCACCCTGCACCTGCATAACTCATGAGTCATCTAGAGATTTTGGCAGCATTTTTATGCAGAATATTTTGCTCCCTCTTTGTGGCTCTCTTCCTTCTAGGATCACCCCTTCCTCCATCTTTCTAGCTTATGATATTGCCCCAAACTCTTCCTCTGGCTTTTGAAACCTGTTGCATGTTGGTTTCTTAACTTAAAGTCAGTGAATTAATGAGAATTCTTTCAAGCACCATGACATTCCTGGCATTATTATTCCTCTCTCAACCCCACAGAAGCTACTCTCTGCTAGGATTTGAGGAGTCTCACCCTGGGTGAATAAAGCCTAGCCATTAGCCAAACAGCCTTGGGGAACCCCTTCTGTGCCTCCATTGTACCTCCTTGCTCTCCAAGGTCCTGCCTCACAGATTCCAGCTGCTCCAGCAGCACCAAACTCCAATCTCTATGTCTTCATCCCAGCAAAACCACTGGGCTCTGCCTTGTCCCCAGAAAGAGAGCTGGGGTGAATGTCAGATTTGCCTCATATGTTTTCTTCTCTCGGATATTTTGTTCCGTCACTATTTTCCAAATCCCGAAAATATTTGCCTTATATATTTTGTTGGAGTTTATAGATGTTGACAGCAGGAGAGAAAGTTCAATACTACTTGCTCTTGCCAGAAGCAGAACATTCCTAAAGTGAGCACAGACAGACTCTTTCTGTCCGTGGTCCAATATTGAGTCTAGTCCAGACAGGCACTTGGTCATGGAGTTAAGACATGGTGTAATATTGTAGGTTGTATTGTGGGAATAAGTTCCACAGATTTCCCTTCCCCACTTTCCCTATGATATTATCTGCCATTTAGAGGGGGAGTCTCTCAGAACTTGACCTCCTGAACAAGAGCTTCATCACCCTCTGTTTCCCATCTTCCTTTCCAGTCTTATTTCCATATCTCCCTTTGAGAAACAGATATTCAACTCATTTACTCACTGTCTCTGTCTTGTCTCCACATTTCTAATTGTAGGATGATACAACCATCCTTGATTACCCTCGACTGAAGCAATCATTCTCCACTCTGACCTCTTGTCATTACTGTCTGAACAATTCACTTGGCAATTAATCATGTCTTGCCTTCGGTTATCTCTTTTCTCATTATCTAGAATGGACATTTGAATCTCTTATTATATAATTGTTCACAGAAGTATCTTGTGTCCCCATTGCAGTGTAAGCTTCTTGATGACAGGGCCTATAACCCTATGGCCTATAGCCCACCTAACATAGTGATGTTGCAGGTAAAGGAATATATCTATGTATTGATCATGGTCACATGTTTGCTAATGAGAATGTTAGCTCAGTCTGGGACACAGGAAATTATACTTGCAGAAGAGCCAAATCGGATACTAATGCATTAATTTTTATCAGGCCTAGTGCACGTTTAGTCCCAAATTACTTGTCCTTTTAGATCAAGAAAGGAGGCTTATTTAATGTCCTTCCTCCTGAGCCTTATGTTCAGACAGAGGAACTCTTTTACTTTATGGACCCTTATTGAGGACATTAGAGAGTACCACAAACCATCTGAGCTGTTTCCAGTTCCCTTCTCCACTTTTCTCCTTAAATGGTGGAGTTTGTGACTCACATAGAGCTCAAGGCAGGCAGTAAATGGCTGCTTCTCTGCTTCCTTCTTTCTATCAGTATTTTAGGTGCCCCAGTGATGGTGCAGGTGCAAGAGGTGACGTGGGGAGGTGCAAGTGGGGAAAAGGAAGGAGCCTGTTATTTGAATCTGGTCTGGGATAGAGATTTCAGAGGACAGAGGGAGAGGTTAGATGTTAGTTAATGGAAAGTTTCAGCAGCTGCTGGAAAAAAACCTCTGACTCAGATCATATTTATTTGTGTTTAGCCACTGATTCTGGTATGGCCATCTCAGGACCTTCAGTGATAAGTGTAAGTCCCAAAAATGTTCCCCATATTCCTGATCAAAAAATATTTTCTTTAAAACTTTAAAGCCATTATGCAAATATGGGAGAGATTAACAGAATGTAACAACTGACCTAAGGTGACCCTGTCTGACCCATTCCCTCCAGTTCTGAAACCCATGACCTGAGCTGCAGGTATCAGTCCTTGTGGTGAGAGGGAAGATGGGTTTCCTCACATCCTAACAGGTGTTTGGGTTTCCTGCAGCATTTTTACAACCATTCTTTCTCTCCCTACCTCTCTCTCTCTCGCCCTGTCTTCCCACATCCCTTCGTTCTCATTCTTTCTCAGCTGAGACTGCTGGAAGCTGAAAGCCAACATATGGGATTAGATCATGTGCCCATGTGTCCCAGCTCACAAGAAGTCTGGCAGAGGTCAGTGCCAAGGTTAGGTCAGCTCTTGACAAGGTCAGGGCTCTGGGCCAGTGGTCTCTGTTAACGTTTGGACTTTGCCTTATAGTTTCAAGATGGCAGCCCAGTTCCAAGTGTTGCAACCTCATGCAACTGTGTTCATTATGGAGAAGGGGGTAGAAAGAAAAAGAACAAATATACTTTTCCCCTTATTTCTCTCTCCTTTATTGGGAAGGAGACCTTTGCAAGTAACCCTAAGTAGACCTTCCCTTAAATCACTGGACGCAGTGGGCAAAGAAGAGCTAGAGTCCCAGGATAGGCTTAGAGCAAGCATGATGCATTCTTAGTCTTGGGGAGAAGACCTACCTCTCATGAGGACATAAATATCTGTGCCCTGAGCTGAATACATTTGGAGTTACAATAGAAAAAATAGATGGAGAATGACTGTTAGGGAAGAAGCTAATGCTTTGTATCTCTTTCCCCACCTACCCCAAGGAAGGCAGAGAATCAGGCTTAACACAGTTGACAACTCTGCTTGGTTTAAAATGGGCTCCTGATAGCAGGTTTTTGTGTAGAAGAGAACATGCAGTGTGGAATGAGAAGGCTTGGGTTCAACTCCTGGCTTTGCTACCAGGCAGCTGTAAGATCTTGAGCTAGTTAATTAACCCACCCCAACCTCAGTTTCCTAATATGTAGTGGAGATGATGACATTGTTGAGGATGCAGACAAGCATGGCTACCTCTTGTTAAGGGCCTGTGTGTGTGTGTGTCAGGCACTGAGAGAGGCAGAATTCTAAAATGCCCCCCAAAATTCTCACCTCCTGTGGGAATCACAAATTGTATAATATCTTCCTCTGGTGTGTGGGCAGGATGTCACTTCTAGGTGATCTTATATTGCAAAGGAGAAAGGATTCAATTAAGGCCCCTGATCAGGTGACTTTACATTAATCAAAAGGGAGATTATTCTGCATGGGCCTGACCCAATCAGGTGAACCCTTTAAAATAGGACCTTAGGTCTTCCTTGAAGTCAGAAGCTCCAAAAAACCCAGACTCATTCTTTTGCTGGCTTTGGAGAAACAAGCTGTCATAAGCCTCCAGGAAATGCTTTCTGCCAACCACTTGAGGGAGCTTGGAATTTGGTCCTTCCTTGGTCGAGCCTCCAGATGAGAACACAGCCCATCAACACCTTGATTTCAACCTCACAAAACCCTGCATAGAGAACCCTGCCACACTGTGCCAAACTTCAGAACTACAGAAACATGAGATAACAAAAGAGTATTGTTTTAAGCCCCCAGGTTTGTGGTGATTTTTTACACAACAGTAGAAAGTAACGCAGGTGGTACTCCAGACCTTTTATAGATCTTATCCACCTGATGTTCACCGCATCTCGATATAGTTGGGGTTATCATCTCTTGGACCTGTTGAGGTACAAATTACAAGCATGTGATGCCAATTATGTAATAAGTAGATATCCAGGTACCTGTCTGTCTCTTTTTCTCTTGTTACCCACCTTCAGGTATATCTCTGCTTCCTGGGTCCTTTAACTTAGAGAAGGCAGTTGGAGGAAAGAAGGTGGGATTTCAGATTGCTAATGGCATTTCTTGTTGACTGCACTGGCAAGCAGCCTGGCTGGTTACAGATATGCTGGCCTTACCCTTTATGTTACAAACTCCTTCAGGACTAATGTTGCAAACTCATCCTGGCACCCAGTAGGTGTTCAGTCTTCATGGATTGAATTGCATTCAGGGAAGTGAACTGAGGAAGCTGGTTGAAATAAAACTTTTAAATTGAAGTTTCCCCTTAGCTCATGTTATGCTGAGTTCCAACTGCAGCGTGTAATTGGGTTTCGATGGTGCCCTACTTAGCATGAGTGTTTAGATTTGTTGTTCCCTGTCTGGGATGGCAAGGACAGAATTTTCCTGTGCACTGAGATTCTTACTGACTTAGGCAGTGTTGAATCTCATCTCACACCCCTGCAGTTCAGGGTCACTGGGATTATTAGCACAAAAACGAGGAGAGACTTGTGGTTGGCAAGTTCTGGAGTGCTGGATCCTTGCCCCTTGTTTTGCATTTTCACAGTCCGGGGCATTTGGAGTGGACTCAGGGGCACAAGTGTCTGGCTCTGACATTTTGTAATCCAAGAGCATTTCACCCAACCACCTTATCATGGAAGACTTGATAGTATCTGATTTGGAAGTGAATAAATAGCAAAGCTCTTTTTGAGGGAGAAACAATCAAAATTAAGACAAGCTGGGTAGGCTGGAGCTAGAGGAGCTGCCCCCGTGGAGCTCAGGAAATTAATCCAGCTTGGAGGTGATATCTTCCCAAGTGGTGTATGCACAGAACTCAGAGACATGTGGCCCAGAGGAAGTGTGTTCCTTGCTGACTTTGAAATAGAGAACTCACTCTCTTTCTTTGGATATCTGCTTGCACTGTAAACCATGATCTCTTCTTTTCTGTGGTCCAAACTGGCAGATGTAAAGGGGATTCATCAGATCAGTTCATTTCATTGTCCTAACAGCTCAGTGAATCTAGTGAACTGCTCTCAGCTAAATAGGTGGAGCTAGTGCTTTTGCAGAGACCTCATCTCTGGTCCTGTCCATCCTGTAAGTATCCAGGGCAGCTCTGGCCCTCCTCTGAGATATGTTTTCAACTTCCCCCATCAATATCCTTTCTGGTATGACATACTTGCTTTGGTGTCACCTTTGTTAATGAAGATCACCCTCCATCAGTCAGCATCCTTTCTCCCTGATGTGAACTGGAACAGAAATTATGTTGAGTTTTGTGCAGAATTTTTCCCATTTATTATTATTTTCAGTTAAGATTCATTTTTTGTAAGAATTTGTTGTAATTCTATAATGTTTTACATTTAAAAATATTTAATGAACTTTCTAGAGGTATTTTTGCTCGAGAGCTGTGTTGTTATTTATGACATTTCTGGAAACAAGAGGGTGGCATCAGATTGAGTTGGAAGTTAAGGGAGCAAATGGCATTTGAAGGTGATGTGTTTGGTTCCCAACCAAAGACTCCTCACAAGTGTTGGCCTGCAGCAGCAGGAACGCAGCAAAATTCTTAGTTTCCATACAACCAGCCTATTAACATGCCAGTGGTCTCCAAGAGCCATGCATTGCAATTCCAGGAGAAAATAATGTTGAAATCAGTAGATAAGAAATAAGAGCTCTTTTGGGAATTTACCAGAGCCTTGGGCTGTACACCTAGGAAGAATATCTATCACCTGTGCCTGTACTTGGGGAGTTCAGAACCTTCCTGCGGAGTGAAGGAGGCGAGATGCTCTCTCCAGGTGCATCAATATCTCAGCTCTAAGTCCAGGCCACTGGGCTCCCACGTGGAGGAGTGTGGGCTCTGGTTCGGCTGCAGTGGGATCTCTCTGCATAGAGAAGGCAGCAGCTGGCCCATCAGGGGCTCCCCTGCTCTTCCATGAGCCATGGAGTAAAGATGATGATAGATGCTATATCAAGTAACACGAAAGGAAGTAGCACTTCTCATAGCGGGTAAGAAACTCTGTGGAGCTTTTCACTGGAAAGTCTGCAAGGTTGACTGGCTCTTTAAAAAACATAGGCAAGGGTAAGCTGTGACGAAGTGAGACAGTGGCATGGACATATATACACTACCAAACGTAGGGTGGATAGCTAGTGGGAAGCAGCCGGATGGCACAGGGAGATCAGCTCGGTGCTTTGTGACCACCTAGAGGGGTGGGATAGGGAGGGTGGGAGGGAGGGAGACGCAAGAGGGAAGAGATATGGGAACATATGTATATGTATAACTGATTCACTTTGTTGTAAAGCAGAAACTAACACACCATTGTAAAGCAATTATACTCCAATAAAGATGTTTAAAAAAAAACATAGGCAAAAGCACAGAAAATAATGGCTTAAGTAAGATTTTAAGGGGACATGGTATGTTGAGTGGGTGAATTTTTTTCCAAAGCTTTGAGGTCTCCTGTCGCCCCCGTAAGCTCAGGACCTTACCCTGGCTTGGAACATGGGTCTAACTTGGAATCATCTTTCCTGTATTGATTCACACATTTTTCATGTTTTGAAGTTGCTCTATTCTTTTCAGAAAGATATCTTACAGACATTATGGTTCTAGGACTCTGGATTTATGTAGCCTCAGCCCTCCCCCAAACCCACTTCAGCCCATAAGTATTCATCAAGTGCCTACTCTTTGTACCCCAGTGTATGACAAGTGAGCAGGGATGGGGGGCCAGGCAACAGATGTGTGATGAAGGCAGGGCAGGTTGAGACACCCAAATACAGTGAGTTTAAGAACCAGCCCCTCTGGGGCGCGGTGGTGGTGCAAACTCTCATGAGGGGGATGAGACAAAGTCACACGAGTGAATCTGAGGCATTAGCACTGACCCGCTGATGCCATGGTTGATTCCAAATGCATCGCTCAGTCAGGTGCATGGAGTTAAAGGCAGTGAAGCTATGATGGGAGCTGGCGCTGCAGGCTGGGGGTGCTCAGGACCAGATTTATGGGTAAGATGAGGCTTCAGGTCTTGAACAAAGGGTGGAATTCGGGAGTGGGGGAGAACACACCCGCAGGGGAATGTGTGTAAAGGTATGGAGTGAACCAGCCTTGAAATCAGGGTGACATGACCCAAGATCAGCCTCCCCGATATTACCCTCTGTGATGTGGTTGCGTCATCTCATTCCTGTGGGGCATTTGATCCAGGAGCAAAGTCCCTGGACACAGGAAAGCCTCTCCCAAACCTGCTACTTGTCTGAACAAGGGCGTTACTAGGAGATTAGAAGCATCCTGGACCCCTACCTTCTGCATCGCCCAGGCTTCCTTCCCTCTGGGTTTGGCCAGCGGTTTAAGGAGGTCAAAGGTGAGAGGCCAGGTATGCTCCCCACCTCTCACCCCCTGCTTCAGCATCACAGCAGTTCTGGAAATGGCTGTAACTTCCTGCAGCTGACTTTTCCCCTGAGTTCCTCCTCTCATGGGGCTCTGATGACACGAGGCTGTGGTTGGTAAAGCTTTCCACTCTTACTAGTCCCTGTTGGTTCCTTTGCCTTAATCTGTCCCTGCCTTTTGTTTCCTCACAGGAGCTGACTGATAAACTTTCCTTTACCACCTACTTGAACACCTGTATCAGACAAGTAATTTTCAGTGAAGATGACAGAAACCAATTTCAAAATGTCTTAACAAATAAAGGGAATTTATGGCTTCATGAATTTAAAGAGCTCAGGACACCTATCTAACTTCAGGCACAGCTGGATCCAGGTGCCCTGCCTTTCTTGGCTCTTCTTTTTACCACACTAGCATCTTCCTTAGCCAAGCTCTTCTCTTGTGATGGAAAGATGAGAACCAATGGTTTCTGGCTGATGGCTCCAGCAGCTGAGCAACAACAATGCAAAAAAGTCTGTTCTTTCCCATGGTGTTCCAGCAGATTTTTGATATTCACTCTGACTGGGGAAGCTTGTGTCACATGTCTACTCCTCGAGTGGAGGTGGGGGTAGTGGAGGTGGGAGAAAGGTGAACAGTAGACTTCCCCTTCCCCATCATGTAGACTGAGAATGGGGGAAGACTATTTCCTCACTGGAAAACCGGGGGAAGAGAATTCCGGGTACACAAAGACAAAAGGTTTTTGCCATGAACCTGAGCCTGGTGTACTGAGCTGTCTCAAATCCATGGGAATTTATTTTTTCCGATCTCCTTCCTTAACCATGCTCTGTCAAACCCTCTTTTTCTTTAGTTAATGATGTCTCGGTAGATTTAATTGACAGATCTAATTTCTAGTCACTATCATTTATTAAAATTAATCCAGTCCTGTTTAAAACTCTCTTTTTTGTAAATGTTTCAAAACCTTCCTGATCCCATATGGTCCAGACCCTCACCTGAGGAGCTCAGAGAATGGGTATGCATGTTGGGGGGGGGGTGCGGAGGTGCGGAGCTCACTCCTGCTGCTTTGTGCTTTTCTAGGCTCTAACACATCTGGAACGGGGGTTAAGGGAAAGGAGATGGGGAAACAGTGGTCATTTATTGCAGGGAGCAGGTGTTGGTAGTGAGTGAGCTGTCCCTGGTCCTGAAACGGTTCCATTGATTTTTGTCAGCTGCTGATGGCCTCTATATAGAGGCTGAGTGTGGTTTTCTCGGGGTGTAGTGTTCACTTTTATGGAAGAGCCTCCATCACTGAGGATGGCTCAGAAGGGGGTCCAGGTCTCCATGTCCCTCCCTTCCCCAGCTGCAGCACCCCCACAACTTCTGCACCCGCCTCAAACCTTCTAATCCTTCACATAAAACTACCAGAAGCCCAGAAGGTTTCTCTGTGCACTCTGAGGTCTGTGGAGGATCAGGATAAGGAGGGAGTTGCTTCTGCTACCTTCACAGACTTGTTACACATCACTTTCATCTTGCCCTGCTGGAGCTGGTATCTCATCAGGATTTCTCCTTTCAAAAACAAAAAACCAAAGGCATGAATCTATGTCCACATGTGCTCACCTCCAAAATTCAGGGGACTCAGGCCATGTTCTCACAAGGACCCTCTTACAATGCCCCCAGGACCAGAGTAGGACTGCAGGTCTTGCAGTTCAGCAAGACCCAACCAGGGAATAAGCAATTGTTTAGTAATAGACGACCACAGAACGAATTGTCCAAACCTAGACACTTATGAGAGGGAGAGCAATGCTATTAGTAAGGACTCCAGGACAATAGGTGAACCTGTCCCAAGCAAACCAGGAGGAACTATCATCCTGTTATCTATAAGTGATTCTTTTAAAGCCCCCGCACTCTCTATTTGGTTTTAGGGAGAGAAGGGTGAAGCTCTCATCCCCCATTGGAAGGGGAGGAAGGGACCTCTTCCCACAGCCCCATGTTCCTGCTCCGTGGTTCCAGCCTGGAAATCCTGATAACCCTGTTCTCTTTCCTTTTTACAAGCTTGGGATGAGGGGTTGGTGTGGCTGCTGATGGGGAGGGCTGTGTTGCCTGAGTGAGCTCAGGTGACGTGCCGTTGTGGCTTCCCAGCTCTCTTTATCTGTGCTGGAGTCTCCTTTATTCAGCTTGGAGGCCTTGGCAGCAGTTCTGAGACAACAGAAGCAGGGCATGGAAGAGGATTCTCCCCTAGAGCCTCCAGAAAGAACGTTGACTTTAGCCCCAGAAGACATTTTGAGCTTCTGGCCTCCAGAATTATAAGAGAATAAACGTGTGTAAATAAAGAGAACAAATAACAGCCACCCATTTTGTGATCATTTGCTGCAACAGCACACACTCACACCCAGTAAACATTTGTGGATTGAACAAAAAGCAAGGGAGTATTTTCCACCCATCTGCAGGTACACGACAGCTGAGAACAGCAGTGTCTGGGGCTTTCAGCTGCTCCTGCTGGAGAGACAATTGTCTGAAAAGCACCCTCTGCTGTGTTCTGTGGCCTTGGAGTTTAATAGTAAAAGAGAAAGATCTTTTCAAACCTCTCATGGAGAAGCCAAAAAAAGGAGAATTGTTTGGAAGCAAGAAGCCACTTGCAAGCCCATGATTGAAAAACAACTCATGTTCAGGGGCTTAAGGTATCTGGAGGAAACAGCAGTGTTTAGAGAGGAATTGTTGAGGAAATAACTCTTATGTCAGCTGGAAAATTCATCACGCACTGCTCCCATTCTCTTGGCAGTGACTGGGCCTCTCTGTGAGCCTCCGTTGGGGAGGAAATTTCCTCTTACTGGGTACTCCACAGTTGCAGCCTCTGCACTCTGCTACGTGGCTCCTTCCCCTCTCCATCCCATAATGTTCTCGCTGCTCCAGGTCGTGTGGGAAGAATAGTGGGATTAATGGTTTGTTTTAAATTGTAGGGTGTGTGAGTGGGGCAGGGGCCAGATGGGGGCAGCAGAAACAGCTCCATTTTCAGCTTCATTTGGATTGGTTTCAAAAATCAAAAGAGTATTAAATTAACATCTTTTTCCCACTGTTTATAGAGTGTGAGCTCTTTAAAAAGCATCTTATAAGATGGTGTTTCATTTTGGTGACTGGTGTGTTTGAAGGAAATGATCAAGTCCAACTTCTAGAAGAGAGGGGGCCTGGAACTCCTGGTTCCCTGGACTGTGTCTGACTTCAAGCTTGTCCTCATCCTGTCAGAGGCTCGTCTAGCACCATGCATTTTTGCATTATACCACTTATCTCAGCTATAATGAAGCAGTTAGCTTTACTATCATGGACTTAATGTCTGTCTGCCCTATTGGAATGTGGGCTGCATAGGCAGACCCATAGCTGCTGCATCCATATCTGTACCTCCACCCAACTCCTACATACACCACATTGCCCTGTTCTACATTCTTACTGCAATTATCCCTTTTTGAAATATCGAAGTTTATTTATTTTTTTCCTTGTTCATTGTTTGTACCCCTTGGCTATTAGCGTCTGAATCCCCTGCAAACTCAGTCAATGCTAGCGGGTTGTTTTGTTCATGGTATAGACAGAGGGTAAGGAAATCTCCTTTCTCTGTCTTTAAATTTACATGTGATGGGAAATCCAATGGGATGACATACTGGCCTCTCTTCCTCAGTTACTTATTGGGTGACTTCTGTAGCTGGTGAGTTTGGAAAGAGAACTGGCCCTGCAAATCTCCCTCTTTGGGGTCTGGCTGCATAGACAGGCTCAGCTGCAAGGTCTCTGCTCTGCAGGGGGCAGGGGTGCTTGCATTCCATCCATACCTGAAATGGATGCTTGATTCTGCCCAATTCTGGGTTCCATGTTAAAAGCCAGTCATTGCTGCACTCCTCCAAGCCAGCATCCCTCAGCAATGATTCTGACATTCTGATCTTCATCTGCCTAATCCTGTTTCCATATCTCTGTAGTTCCAAATGTGGTCAGAGGACAAAGAGGTCCTTTGTTGGACTCCTTGAATCCCCTATACACAGCTCCAGCCCCAGGACCTAGAACAGTACCTGACACAGAGTGGGTACTCAATTTATTTTTACTTTTTAAATAAATGGATGCATAGATGGGTGAATCCAAAGCTTATTATAGTAATTTGCAAATAGCAGGTCTCATAATTATTTGTTGAAATAGTCCATTAAGTTAAATAGATATCTACAGAATCCCTACTAAGTGTAGAGCTTTTTTTCCAGGTCCTGCTTGAGTTTTCTGGATTAGCCTAGGCAGTTAACACAGATCTCAGGATGAATTGCCAAGTCTGAAAGGACTGAATTAGGTGTGGAGTTATTAGTGTTTATTATTTCAGCAAATGTCATTACCAACTGAAATTTCAATTTTCCAAGCAAACCAGCCTGTGAGATCCTTAAATCTGCCGAGCACTCATGTTAATCAGACTCCTTAGCTGAAGTTACCTTATGAAAGAAAATGAATTTCAGTTTTCTCTCATTTCTTTTCTTCCTCCATCTGGGTTTGTGCCAAAAACAAAGGTTTTACTCTTAAAAATAAGAGTTTTCTTTACTGATTTTTAATGATATCACCATACTTGACTTTAATTGCCTTAATGACCTAAGTTTGACAGGGACTTTGGAATTGATTATGTTGGTGGATAAATCAAACTGAATTAGAACAGCAACACAGTGTGTGTGCCTTTGTTTGTGTGTGTCCAAAGTTTTCCTGGTTTAAGGGTTTGGATTTCTGAATAAGCCCATGACAGAATACCACAGAGGATGCCTCCTTCTCCAAGATGCTTGTTTCAGTAAGTGCATTTCCCAGTTGATGGATGCGTCTTGGCGGTGCTATTTGCTAGGACAGGTTCTTTTATTGGAAAGGATACAGATGTGCACTAATAGGATGTTATGGATCATTCCCTTGAAGAACTCCCTTTAGAATTTCAGAAAATGGGCATTTAGGGAAATGGAATTTAAGATGTTAAAGCAGGTTTTCTATGTAACTGGAGACTTCCCAAACCAGATACAAAGCCTATCAAACATGTCTGAGAATTTTGGATGAGACATAGGTGCAATTACCGTTTTCATCAAGAAAATGTAAACAAGAAAAAAATGACTTATCTGTTTGCTTTGTAGAGTGTGTTATGGTCTGAATGTTTGTGTCACACCCCGCCCCCCGCCCAGCCAAATCCATATGTTGAGATCCTAACCCCCAATGTGATGATGTTAGGAGGTGTCGCCTTTGGGAGGTGATAAGATCATGAGGGTGGAGCCTTCGTGGATGGGATTAGTGCCCTCATAAAAGAGACCCCAGTGAGCTCCTTCACCCCTTCCCCCACACGAGGACACAGGAGAAGACAGCCATCTATAAAGCAAGAAACCAGGCCTCATCTTGTGTCTTGATCTTGGACTCCCAGCTTCCAGAACTGTAAGCAATAAATGTTCGTTGTTTAAGCCACTTAGGTTATAACATTTTTGTTACAGCAAGCTGAACTGATTAAGACAGTATGTGTATGTGCCAAGAAGTACATCCACTAAACCCTCTAATTCCCTGATATTTGGAGGATATAAAACCCAAAACTCTGATGCATGTCTAAAGCATTATGTTAAATCTGTCAATATTCCAGTTAATAAAGATCATTCAGGAAACAGCCTTCCTAGATTGACCAGAACTGGAGAGACCATCAGCCATAGACAGGCTGGGGACTCCTATCCAGAGCTGGGTCCTGACAGTGTGCATTTGGTTTCTCTTCTTTGCCCGACTGGTCCATATTTGGAGGAAATTTCAATTGCTGTGGTTAGTTTTAGGCCTTGCTCTATGAAGGAAGTAGAGAGAAAGCGGGCATGAGGAGGTGGTGCTTTGAGGGAACTGATGCTATCTGGTGAGTGGTGTATATCTGGAGGAAGGATTTCTGGAAATCCCCTCAGAGAAGACTTAGGAATCTAATTGACTTAATTACAGGATGGAAGGAAGGGAATTACCATGCACATGCCAAGAGAGACCCAGATGTCACTTTGAATCATTTTGCCTCCTGGTAACTGTTTTCAAACAGGAGAAAGGAAAGGCTTGAAGCTTAAACAAAAGCAGCTCAGCTGGAAACAGATGTGCTCACTGACACTATGGCAACGTGACCACCCCAGCCGCAAATGGCCGCAGCCCGCCCTCTGTATCCCTGGTGAGCTTGCATTCAAGGTCAAGTTAACGATGCACAACATCTTCCATCCTGTGTAATGACAATGAATGACAGCAAGCTGTGGGCTAGAGGGTCAGTCGCAGATGTGGATCCTATGAGCAATCAAAGGGGATTAATGGGTTTCTGCAGTTTTGGATTTCACTTACATTGAAAATAAATATTTGTACGTGCCTGGGAGTATATTGCAGAATAAAATATATAGATATATAAATACATATGCATACATACATATATGCATACATACGTATTATTTTCCGAATTAGATTTAACCTTATTTTTCCCCAAGCCTCCGACTATGGCTTTGCACAGTGTTGAAAAGAATGAGAAATAAGTTGACACATTATTTGAATAAATCCAAACAGAAATTTTTAGTCATTCTGGTGATATAAAGGCTCAAACCCTGCCACCTTGACCTGTACTGATAGAACAGGTCATTCCCTTATTTTACTTTGGGTGTCAAAATTAGGTCACCAGAGTGATAAAATGTTTCTCCCAAGGCTACCCTAGGAGTGATGAGATTTGAACCCAGAATACCTGAGTGGTTAGTCTTTAACTCTGTCTCCATGGCCTCATTGTTTCTTAAAGTTTGCCATTTGAAGAGGAATAGCCTGATTGGTCAATTTAAAAATACATGTTCCTAAAATTTAATCTAACACAGAGAATGGAGGGTGGAAGGTGAAATATTTCTGGTATTACCATCACACTGTCTGCTCACAGCATCCCTGAAGGCACAGGCATTGATGCACCTGGGCATAGGTGGGTCTTTTCCAAATGGAAGAACAGCTGCCTGTAAGCTCTGGCATCTTACTTGGGTGCTTTGCTAGATTAAGCCCTTCAGGATTTAATTTAAGCATAGCAAGATGTCTTGCTCATCTTTGTTCAGCTCAGTGCCTGGCTTATTGATGGAATAAATAAGCCAGGGAAGATGCTAGTCTAACATTCAATAAGGGACTCCCAAGGTTGCAACTCCGGTGCCCCGTCTGTCTGCCCTTGCTTGGGACCTTTGTAAATGTGGAATAACATGTACGATGCAAGGTAAGATACAGACCATTTTCTGAACCAATATTAATTTAGTTGAAGTAGATAAGATGAAGTGTTTATCTGGGAGACCACAGAGGTTATATCATTTGAAATATTATCTGTTCTGTCATGTTCTACTAACAGGAAAGAGAGGCAGGGAATAAGAGTTTCTCTCAACAGACCTTCGAGTCATTAATAGAGCAAAGGAACTCAGGGTACAGAAGAAAGCAGGACCTGGTCCCTGCCTGCAGGAGTCTTGGTCCCTTAGGGGAGATGGCTCCCCACTTACCTCAGCTCACAATGTGCTGTAGGTGACCCCAACACAAGGGATGTCCAATTAGAGAGCTTAGCTAGGAGAACACAGAGAAACTGATTAATGTGACTGTGAGAATATAAGAACACCTCTTGGAGGAGAGATGGCTTTCCGACTGAGCCTCAAATAGAATGTCATTTGGGGGAGTTCAGGAGGGTGTTCTGGACAGAAGAAGCCAGGGATCCAAGGCATGGAGTCAGGGAGTCACCAAATAAAGCACAGGGGCAGTTAGAGGAGAGCACAGCTTGGACAGATGGAAGAAATAGAGTCAGACTCATTCACCCAACATCCCCGGACCACACACTTGGTGCCGACCCTGAACCAAGGGCTGGAGATGCAAAGGCCAATGAGCAGATGTTGTCTTTTCCCTTATGATGCTTTCTGTTGAGCTGGAGGGTCAGACAATAAACAAAAAGCACATAATTAAATGTAGAGTTACAAATTGTGTAGGACTCTAAAGGAAAATGAAAACAGGGTGCAGTGATTAAAAACATACAAGAAGGGGACCACTTAGATAGGGCAACCCTGAGGAAATGGCTGAGAGCAGAGAGGTAGTGCAAGAGGCCACCCATGGGAAAGTAATGAGAAAGGACGCCAGGCAGAAAGGCTCCCATGAAGTGGGAAAGAAGTATGTGCATCCCTTGAATTGGTGAGTCCAGTACCACAAGATCACAGTGGGCAAGAGGAAGTGTGACCAAGGATGGAGCTGGACAGGAGACATGAGCCAACCATGACCCTGTAGGTCATGGGAGAAGTTTGCATTTTGTTTGAAGTGCAGTGGGGTGTCACTGCAGGATTTCAGCAGAGAAATAAAGATTCATTTTTGTGTTAAAGTGTTTACTGGGGCTTTTAGGTGGGACCTAAGTTTGAAGGGCAAATATGGAAGAGAGAGAACTCTGAGAAAGCTTTTTCAGGGGTCTGGGTGAGTGATGGAGGTGGCTTGGACTAAGGGGATGGTCATGGGGAAGGTAATGTGGATTAGAACATTATTGGGGGTAGAATTGATGAAATTTCCTGGAGGGTTGGGTTGGGGTGCATTGGGAGGAAGAGGGCAAAGTTTAGGATGATTCTGAGCTTCTGGCTTGAGAATTTGACACATGGTTTTGTTGCTTATTAAAATGGAAAAGATGGGGTGCGGGAGGTGCAGTGAGAGGGTGAGTGAGGATCGAGATCTCAGCTTTGAATGTGAAATTCCCAAGAGACAGCAAGGTTGAGGTATGCATCTGGAGCAACCCAGGGGAGAGGGCTCTTTGGTGGGTATAAAAATAGTGGGTTATTGCAGGGATGCTACTTAAGACCACAAGATGAGATCATTGGGGGGATGCAAAGATAAAGAAGAAAAGAACAGACCTTGGAAGGGGCCACCACTTAGAAATCAGAGTAGGAGGAGCCCATGACAATGACAGCGAAAGGAAAACCAGAATAGTAAGAGGAAAACAAAGACAGCGGTGTTTGCAGGCTGAGAGGCAGTACATAGAGAAAGAAGGAAGGGACACCTGGGTTGTACTCCGCTGAGGGGACATGGCAGGGGAAAGAGAAATTTTCCCTTTGCGTTTTGTAACTTTAATAGGAGTCTTATGGGAGAGATCCTGGGATAGAAACCAGATGAGAGGGTCTGGGGGAGAGACTGCATGGTGAGAGGTAGGAGAGAGAACATATAGACACCACTCCATACAGATGTCTGAGAGGGCTATGGAAAAAACATTCTTTTTTTTTATTTATTTTTAAACAAAGACAGCGGTGTTTGCAGGCTGAGAGGCAGTACATAGAGAAAGAAGGAAGGGACACCTGGGTTGTACTCCGCTGAGGGGACATGGCAGGGGAAAGAGAAATTTTCCCTTTGCGTTTTGTAACTTTAATAGGAGTCTTATGGGAGAGATCCTGGGATAGAAACCAGATGAGAGGGTCTGGGGGAGAGACTGCATGGTGAGAGGTAGGAGAGAGAACAGATAGACACCACTCCATACAGATGTCTGAGAGGGCTATGGAACAAACATTCTTTATTTTTTAAGAAGCTTACTAGAGCTTGTTCTATGCTAATGGATAAATGATCAAATAGAGAGAGATTACTGATGTAGCACAGAGGGAATACCCTAAGGAGTAAAGTCCTTAAAAAGTGGAGGATAAAGAAGACGTGCTGTATATATACAGAGGAATATTACTCAGCCATAAAGAAGGAATGAAATCATGTCATTTGCAGCAACATGAATGGACCCAGAGATGATCATACTAAGGAAAGTAAGTCAGACAAAGACACATATCATATGATATCACTTATATGTGAAATCTAAAAAAACGATACAAATGAACTTATTTACAAAACAGAAATAGACTCACAGACATAGAAAAAAAATTTTTGGTTACCAAAGGGAAAAGGAGGGCAGGGATAAATTAGGAGTTTGGGATTAAAATATACACACTACTATATATAAATTAGATAAACAACAACATCCTACTGTATAGCACAGGGAAATATATTCAATATCTTGTAATAACCTATAATGGAAAAGAATCTGAAGAATAATATATATATAATATATATATATAACTGAATCTATCTACCTGTCTATCATCTATCTATTTGTCTACAAATGAACTTATTTACAAAACAGAAATAGACTCACAGACATAGAGAAAAAATTTTTGGTTACCAAAGGGAAAAAGAGGGCAGGGATAAATTAGGAGTTTGGGATTAAAATATACACACTACTATATATAAATTAGATAAACAACAACATCCTACTGTATAGCACAGGGAAATATATTCA